>NW_028323889.1:0-24097 GCF_984573655.1 Nuphar pumila | reverse complement strand
CCTTCCTAAAGGGCGGACTCCCGGATGTACGCCCCCCCAGCGTCCTTGTCAACCCTTTCCTTTGTTTAGTTATCTTATCACGTCAGCTGTGATAATGGCCTTTACGGCCCTGAGGTGTTACATTGTGGCACCGCCATGCTCATTCCTGCTCGCTAGATGAGTTAGTGAGCACCTTGCCGTGATCTGCCGGCATAAGGCAGCAGTGCTTTACCGGAATGGGTTCGATCCCCATTTTCGTCTCGAAGCGTTCATGCATTTTGGGCATCTGGACCCGAAAAGTGGCAGGGTCTGGCCAAACACTGCAGCTTCCAATCCTTTCTCAGCCGGTGCACAGAACCACGCCGTCTCCATGGGTCCACTTTCATCGCATTCAACGACTACTTACTTACAGTTACTTACTCCCTTTTGGCAGTGAATTGCATGGTCAAGAGTGACGGTGGTGTGTGAGGAGTCAAAAGTTACGATTGCACATGGCTCCAACATGACCAGCTCCTGCCTCAGGGAATCCCATTTGTCACATTCGTGCGCACAGATGGTGCAGCATCACGAATGCTGGTCAAAGTACACGGATTCGACGAGTGTTTGAGCAGCGCATGACGCTTTTGCTCACGAATTGCGCCATCTGCATAGCACCGCGTCACAGTTGTGCGTGTTTACAGGATGAAGTGTTTGCGATGGGGCCGCGGTGGAATGACGAGGCAGAGCCGCCTGAGGAGCTAGTATTTGATGAGGCAACCGACCGCTTCTACAACGCATCGCACTACGAGCAGGTGGAGGACCTCATCATTAGGCAGGCATGCGATGCTGCGATGGAGGAGGGGGCGGACCCTGAGACCCTTCAACACATCTTGGACGAGGGCGTCTTGCCCACCGACGATGAGGAGAGCTCAGATGATGATTTCTCACCACCCCTGGACCCTGCCAAACTGGCCAGGGGTGATTGGGTCACTGCAGAGGTGAGCCTCCTTCGCTGCAGAGGCAGTTGCCGCCTAGCTGCGCTGGATCGTCCTTATTGCATGTCGCTTGAAACGATATGTTGGTTCTCCCTACATGGTTTCCTTTGACGTTGTCCTTGTTCCGCGTGCAAAATACCTTCTCAAATCATGTTTCAAATCATGCATCTGTTTCAAAACGGATGCATCATCATCGGACCGTTCATTGTGTTGCGCGTGCAGATTCCGCTCATGTCCACGCCAGACGTTGCCCGGTCCACGCCGCCGGAGAACCTGTGCTCGTTCGGAACCGGTGTCGTCGTCTTCACAGACGTCAACCCGACCTCCGGCATGGAACAGACCAGCTTCCTCTTCCAGCAAGCTGCTGCAGTCGGCCTCTCTCACTCCGTCGTACTCCGCCACATCCTCTCAGGCGCCCTCGAGCGCTGCGGGTTGCCCCGCATCCCCCCCCGCGGCGTGCTCACGTACCCAGGCGCCCCCGATGGGGGGTTTGAGTCACGTGAGTCAGCGGCCGATGACGAAGTCGCGGAGCGAGGAGCGTTGAGTGACTCGTCGGAGGATGAGGGCGAGCAGCCTCGCCAGAAGTTTTTGCTGAATGACTTGGACGACTCTGAGGAGCAGCCGGAGCCGCCGGCTACAACGCCGAGCGGAGTCGGGTCGTTCTCCCCGCAGAAGGTGTACGTCTTGTGTGGCGGGAACTCTTCAGAACGACAAGTCAGCTTGAGCAGCGGCGTGACCGTCTGGCTGCAGCTCTCTAGGTATGCGATCATCACTACTCCACAGTACCATATTCGTGCCGTTCCGCAAGCATTCAATTTTCCTCTCTGCAATAGACTGGGAAACAGTCCATGCTGATCTGCATTGAACACTCCCCGGCGCAACGAGAAATTGCGTGAGTAGGAGATAGCGATCATCGGTGTCCACGATGTTGCTGCTGACTGACGAGTCATCGCTTCCATAACGCGGGGAGGTGCCAGCGTCTAGCGAGTCGTCGCCTCCATGAAGCTGAAGGGCCAACAATGCTGCTGCCATCTGACGAGCAGCAATCTGCAGGTATCCGGACATGGATGTGGAGCTGTTTGTGTTGGCACCTCAGCGTGCGGGCACACGGGAACGAGCGCGTCGGCGTGAGCTGTTGCGGCAACGCAACGAGCACTTGCTGCTGGGTATCCCGGAGGACGATCTGCCCTTTGAGCTCTCCCTCCTCAACATCCACCGGCCCACAGATGCTCTCGTGGCGCTTGAGGACCGCATGGTGTGGCAGGTGTGCAAAAGCTCGACGCCTCTCTCGCACATGCCAGCTCGTGTTAATGCATGTCAGTAAACCTGCGACGCATCCCGGTGTCTGCCGGTTCTCCGGCAGTCAGATACCGTAGTCTAAACAACAATCGGCCAATTGGAAGACGTTATGCAATGCGGCTCCGAGGGTACCTACAGGTACGAAAACCTTTATTTGTTTTTGCCTACATCGCTTGTATGTTCTCGCAAATCAATATAATTTTCGGAGGTAAAGTAGTTGGAGAGCGCAACGCATGGCAACTGGCCAATTGCTGACTAGACTATGGTATCCTGGTAGAAAACTGGACTCATGACTGGTCCAACGTTATTGATGAGTCCTGTCTGGCTTGCATGACACTGGTGACCTGCCCTATCGCATCACGCCAGAATGTCTCTGTCCTGGCTTCACAAGCAGGCACCTTTCGCCGGCACCGCTGCAAGCACTTTGCGCTGCCATTCGCCGATCTTTAGCGCCGTTTTCAGGTACCGTCAGCGTTGGCGCTGAAGCACAGCTGCGAGGAGATTGTGGAGGCATGCGAGACTCTGCTCTCCACGACCAACACTGCCGAAACCGGGCGCTCCATGGACAGCGCGGCCTCGCGCAATCTCGTTCTCCAAATGCAATGGGAGCTCCGCCACATGGGCGTCAGCGGCGCCGGAGCGGCCTTGGCGACCCACGGGGCGCCTCCGGTGGCCACGATGAACCTGGAGGGCTTTGCGTACCGTGCTCAGCTGCACAGCGCCGTCGTGTTCAATGCCCTTCATGGCGACGTCGGCGAGAACGGCTCCTTGCAGCAGTATCTTTCGCACTTTTCAATCCCTTTCACCGGTTCCTCGGCCCTCTCCAACGAGATTTGCATTGACAAGGCCGAAACAGCTCGTCAGCTTGAGGTGTGATACAGCTCCTGACGAGCACACGCTGTCGCATGCGCTCGCAGGCCAGACATACTTTTTGTCTTGCTTTGTTTTTCTTCAGGACAGGCATATATCAGTTTTGCTTCTTGGATTTCTGGGACTGTTGAGTGGGTGATGATGTGGGTTGTATGGGCTCGTGCGAGAACTCCACGTTGGAGGGTGGCCTGAGCATTCGCCTCCCGACACACTGTTCGGCAGAGAAAGTTGGATGATGCATGCACACAATGCTTCTCGATCGGAAGAGCATGGCTTGCATGATTGCCGTTTTCCCGCGGCCATGTACCAGCATACTGACACCAGGCGCGCATACGGCTCATAGAATAAGCTTGATATCCTGGTGGTTGGGTAGTCAGCGTCGCAGCCTCGTCAGAGCTTTACAAAAGCGTAATTGGCTGCGCATTTGTTCGACCAGCCCCTATTCAATAAGATACTGAAAAATCTGCATTTCTGGTACCAGACATACCCTTTTGTACAGGCTCAAGCTCGGCGAGGGTCGAGCACCTGCATTCTGTTGCCAAGTTGCAGTTGGAATTGCGACGTCCTCATGGATGCAGGCCGTGCGCTGAACGCACCCTATGCATCATATCCTCGTCACCCCATCGGCTCCACCATCGTCAGCATGATGTCCGTCGGAGGTCTCGCACCAGATTCAGCGTCAGCAGTACACTTGACAGGGAAGTTATCTTGTAGGTGCTCTCCGGTTCTGGGGTGTTTGTCATTCCGAAGCTCGAGTACACCGCAGACAACCTCACGCTGCTGTGCGTGGACCCCTACCAGTGTCCTGAAGCCCTGCAGAATATGCGCGAGGCCCTGGGCCTGGACGCCGAAGCCCCTCTATGCATCAAGCCATCCACTGATGGCTGCTCGTTTGGAGTTGCCCGAATCGACAATGAGAGCGACCTCTTTGTTTACGCCTCCGCTGTCACAGAGGAGTGGGACTTCATTCCCACTGACCTGCTTTCCGGTGCGCACACCCGCTCGAACAATACCCACGCACATTGCTCTCGCAGCTTGGGCTCTGCTTGATGTGATGCACGTTGCATGTGGTACATGGACAATGCGTTTCATTGACTAGAATTCAGTGCATGAAGTACTGAACACATTGCAGCATCTCCTTAGATGCCTGGGGTACACGCACATGGAAGCGCCCGTTTCTGTCCAGGGGTGCACATATCAACGTCGAGTATACATTCTTGGACGTCCACCGTGACGGTGACCTGTCATGAACCAAAGCATGCAGGTTTGGTTCTAGGTTGCAAGACGACAACAATGCCACAATGCCACAATATCGATGTCTATGTAAAGTAAATGTCTATTGTGTATGCACTTCTACAAGATAGACATCACATATGTGTGGCACAGTCACGTTGTCGTGTCATTGGTGGATGGAGTGCCGACACAGCAGCGCACGCGTGCAGATGCAGAAGCGATGGTGGAGATGCCGACGGAGCGGCCGTGGGGATTCTTGGTGGAGCCATTCATCTCGAGCGACGTGCTGGACCTCACCATCAGCGAGGACGGCACGCGACAGGTGGACCACACCTCTGTGAGCGGCTTCATTGAGGTCACGATAGGTCTGTATGGCATGGCCGGCAGCATGCACGCTATGCCGCCCTCCATCACGATCAAGGCCGGCAACGTCCTCACCATGGAGGAGAAGTTTCAGTCCGGCGCTGGCATCAACTTGACACCTCCGCCCGACGAGCTCGTGGACCCCGAAGTGATTCAGGTGCCGCTTTTATCGGTTTGTAACAACGGGGTCGTTGCTGGTGTTCCTTTTCAGACTTTGCTGTGTTCATCTGCTTGTCTACGCTCGTCTACGCTCGTCTACGCTTGTCCGCTTTCTATGTATAACAATTGGGGCGTTAACGTGTAGCTAGAACCCGTATTCATGCGTAAGCAAGGACAGAGCTTCGTCGATGGTGTGAAATCACATGCCCTTCTCGCTGGGATCCAGTGCGATTGCCATCAAATGCTTTGCAACGTTGGTGAGGAAACGCTCCATCGCGTCTGGGTGAATGCGTTGGTCGTTTAACATGGATCGGTCCTGTGCTGATGGAATCTAAGCCTGTCTGCTGTTCGTGTTGACGAGGAAGCGTTGTCTGTGCAGGTTGTACGGCAACGGGCAGAGTTGGTTGCCAACGCGCTTCAGCTACATGGCATGGCACGCATTGACGCTTTCATGAGCATAGAGGACGGCTCCTTGTTCATCATAGAGGTGAATACTGTGCCCGGCTTGACGCCCGCCACTGCTCTCTTTCACCAGGCCCTTGCTGAAGACCCCCCCATCTACCCGAACGAGTTCTTGCGCATGCAAGTGCTCATCGCTTTGAGTGGCGTCTCTTCCAACGCCGAGGACTCGAGCGACGGTGGTTTTGATGACTTCTTGGACGATGACTACTTTGACAGCGACGCACCTGCATATGATGAGGATGCTGACGCTCGCCCAGACTGGGCTCGTCAGGATTGGGCTCGGGACCGTGAGGATCCTCCTGGATATGATGAGCGCACACCTGTCACGCCAATGATGTAAATGCGATGTCGTTGTGATATGCTTTGTTCGTTGACGTTGTGCAGTGGTCCACTTTCAGAGGAGATCATGTGATCCACTAGTGCTCCCGCCCGGAGCATTGATTTGTGTTGTCAGGTCGTGACGTGTTGACAGCATATAGATAGTCTTGTGGGGCTGGCGATGACTAAAGAAGCGATAACATCAAATACCTGCGGCTCAATCACCATTTGCATCTCGCATTTGAATTACATGCTGTTACAGTCGAGCAAGATGCGTGCAATGCTCCTCGAGATCCAAACAGGTGCGAGAATCTCAACGAAGCTGGGACGCCAGGGTTGGGCGCGATTCGTCAAGGCCGCTGGTCACTGAATTTGTTCTCGTCTCTGCGGTACTACCGTTGATGTGTCCACTGTTGATATGAAGTGTGGCTTTCACTCAGTTCCATCTACCTTACCGTCCAGTATAATACAGATGCTTGGCATAAGCGTTGCATGATCTGATCACGCACTCGCAAGCATCGCGCGTGAGTACGCAAGCTCGATCGTTATGCACACAACCACCGATCGCAGAAGTTTGCTGTCTATCATCGCGTACAAGTTGAAGGTCAACGCCATCCCTCTTAGACAGTTGATACGTTCAGAGCTAAATTGATATGCTCAAGATTAGGTTCGAGCTGGCATTGTCACTGAGGTTGCTGGATACTCCCTTGAGTTGCGCCATGACATTCGCGCATAAACGATTGGTGTTATTTAGATGATCTCGATCCATGTCGTCGTAAACAACAACAGCATAGTGAATGGGAGTCGGTGCACGGCTCGCCTGCACCGCACGCGTAAGTCTTCTTGCTCCACGCACGTGCTCAGTCTGTAATTACAATCATGCAACAGTTAAAAGTCGTCAAAGCGAGGCTACTGCTCTTCAGTTGCATGCAATGCGCTTCCCTTGAATTGGGGTGCATAGCGGTAGGCCATGGCGTGATTAACGCCTGGATCGGACAGAAATTGATTCTCCATGTTTGCCGTGGCTGCTGGCAGCCGTCAGACTCGACTGTCAGTCACATGCAGGTCCAGCATAGAAGACTTTACTGGAGCTATGGACGTACTCGATATTCTCGCCACGGTTGTTGGCGCTCTGCTACTCGCTGCCACCAGCCTGCGGATAGTCAGCACACTCAGAATCGACCACCATCCCCATTTGGCCCCGATGACGAAGCGATGCATCCCATACATGGTCCTCAGCGCTTGCAGGCACATGGTGAACAGTTTCTCTAAACACTGGAGCGGCTCCATGCTTTGCCATGCCCCAAACCGGGCTCACCTGTCAATCTTCGGCAATGGCGTCCTCGTGGCTGGCGCTGCCGCCATCCGGTGGGCGTTCATGGGAGACCACACATACCTCGCGTCATCGGTACCAAAGCATTGGACAGCGCTGCTGGGGAAGCACTCCATACTGGTGGCAAACTGGAGCAAGCACAAACGCCTTCGCCGCATGCTGGCCACTGCCTTTACCCCAGCGGCAATGGCGAGCTACATGCCCGCCGCGCGACTCTGTATCATCGAAATGCTCGCGAAGCTTGGAGACTCACATGTACCTGTAGCTGCAGACGTGTCGGCGCTGGTCACAAACCTTGCTACGGACATCGCACTCACTTTCACATTCGGCTCGGATCCTACTCACCCCACCCCCCCGGAGCTTGTATCGCTGATAGCAGAGCTTGAGAAACTTGGCGCGGGGCTATCCACTTGGTTGCCATTTGTGTGGCCAGGCACCCGACTCCATCGTGCAATGCTTGCACGCAAGCGCATTTGTAGCATACTTTCAGACATAGTAGAAGAACTGAGAGAGCAGATACGCCCGCAAGGCAGCGATAAGGAGGCAGGTGTGACGCGTTGCAATGCGCTGGAGAGCATGATGAACGCGAGCAATGAAGATGGTCAGGGACTCAGTAACGAGGAGCTCGTTGATGCGGTTGTGGCCCTCGTTTTGGCAAGCCGCACTGGCATCGCTGACGTCGCACGCTCAGCGTTATGCGTCATGAAGCGTACGACTTGTTGTGCTGCTGTCCAGACACTCCGCAAAGAAGTTCTTGCAGCATTTCCTGACGGCGTGCGTGATTCGTCACAGTACGCAGGCATGGTGAGGCTGCCGTACTTGGAGGCCTTTCTTAAGGAGATCTTGCGCATGCACAGCTCAGCGTTGGTTGTCGCCCGGACAGTAGTGGTGAGCACAGAGTTTTCTTGTCCAGTTTTGAAGCTGAATGCGGTCTCCGATGGACCCTCGTCACACACAGTGTGCAAGCTGCCAGCAAACACATTGGTCCTCCTGGATTGCATGCGAGGAATGCATGAAGAGCAGCACTATGCCAACCCAGGTAGTTTCCAGCCGGAGCGCTTCCTGCAGGGCCGAGATGAAGACAAAAAGGCGCCGTACACGTTTGTGCCATTTGGCGGAGGGGCACGCATGTGCTTGGGCATGCCGTTGGCCAAGATGACTGTCAAAATGCTCCTGATTGAGATCCTCTGTGGCCACCCTGGCCTGCTGCCGTCTTTGAATGGTGGAATCCAGGCAAGTTGTTGAGAAGCCGCTGCTGGGTAGATGGAAATGATGGCGCCCTGCTTGCTGCAATTGATAAAGATGGGCTTTGAGCGCCTGCCAAATGACCAGCACTTTCCTCTTAATCCCTCGTAGTTTCACCCATATTCATAGGTCTTGGGGCATTCCTCGCCCGCTTGGATATCGATACTGTTCGCTTCCGGCCCGAGATTGCTGTCCTCGAACGGCGGCCACGCACTCGTTGCTGCCGCTTCACCTCCGCCGATTGGGAGGATCCCGCGTGGCACATGTGTGAGTACTGTCACGCTTGGGGTTGCTGGTACTGTTTACCGTGATATGCTTGGTTGTCTGAACGCCCTGGGTGTTTCGGCTCCTGCGTTGAACTCTGTCGTCGACTCTGTTGTGCGCATGACCCTGAATCTCACGCATGGTCTTGTTGTTCAGCGTCGTGAACTTGACAGCCACCTTATGAATCCGGCATTCCACAAGCGTCCACAGTTGCGGGGGATGCTGCGTCCCTCCAATTAGGCGCGAGATCAGCTCTGGCTGTCTCGCCCGTCGTCAACGCCGCCTGATTTGGGCTGGCGTATTTCCTTTCTTTCTTTTCTTAGGTCTTGGGGCATTGGTTTTTTCAGCTTGCAGGACTTTGCGGTGCAGAAGACTCGATGTTGAAACATACTTTCCGCAATGAGACTCTTGACAAAAGCATGAGGGCGTGAGGTTCAGTCATCGTGTTCATTTACGAGCCATAACGAATGACCCAGGCGCCTGTGTTGGGTCCACGAGCTGTGCATGTGTTTCCAACTGCGCCACATTACAGTTGGGGAAACCAAGGTGCAATCCATACACTCCGCCATTCCTGGGTGGGCGGCTCAATCACTTACTGACTGGTGGGGACGTGGCCACAGACTGTCCATTAGTGGGCTGATACAAGGTTGCGTGTAACAAAGTGTGCCAACCGAGCAAACTTAGCGACGACGTCTGCCGCAACAGCCATGGCTGATCTCGTGCCTAATTGGGTGCAGCCAAGTCATCAGTACTTGCAGCGAAATGCGCAGATAACCATACTTCTCTCCCCGGCATATCATGAGCAAACTAGAGGGTAACTATGTCGGAAGCTATGCAGGCTGCTTGCACAAAGTACCAAGCCAAGGAAGCCTACCTACACAACGCAATCCACCTTGCTTTCATGAACAAGTCATGGACAAGCCATCCTGTTCAGTCCTGTTGCCAATGCCGCTCCTTTGCATTTGGGGTAATTCATGTTCAGTCATGTTGTTCAGTGAGCCTGCCATCTGCCCAATACGCAGAAATACGTGTAACACCGTCTTTCACTCAAGCAGAACAAGCAAAAATCCAAGAACTGCGATCGCAAATTCTTGCAACATCATACAATAGACAGACGTCCACGAAGGAATTGCAGAGCAATGCCCGCGCGCATGACGGCGCTATCCGCACTACAAAATGCATAAGGAGGCGCGACCCCCTGCGACACAAGGTCCATGATGGCCATCAAAAACACGCCACAGCTAGTACTATCCCTTTGCAAAGGCACGCCTTCTGCTATGGACATGTGCCACTGCATCACCTTCTGCGAGTTTGGCCCCCTGCGTGCCCCACCTTTGTCGAAGGTGAGCAAATCCATTCGCCCTTTCTCCATGCATTCACGAATCAGCCATGCCCACACCACCTTCATCTGAAAGATCTTGTGCGGTTTACCGCCGCCTAAACTGCACACAGCTCACCTTTCAGACACACCAGGCTTGGCTGCTGGATGACACGAGATGACGTATGAAAGACTCGCCAATCTGACTTGATCGAGTTAGCTACTAGCCAACACAATGATGAGCACCATGGCACCGCACATGCTGGAGGCAGTGCTTTGCCGATTGTGTTTATTACCCCTTATACGTCCCCCATATACATGCATTTTCAGGCATCTAGACCCACAAATTGCAAGGTCTGGCGAAGCCCTAGCTGGAGAATCTCACCTGTCAAAGTAAATTATACGCCGGCTTGCTAGCATGACCACGACACAGCTCCAGTGCTGGTTGAGGGTACTTATCGGAATGACCAGCATCCTGGCAGTAGCTACAGGGTTGTCTTTTGCAGTCCACCTCCGGACTGCATTGAAATTGATTCTTGGTAACCGTCCCGCAGGCGACCCGCGTGGGACATGCTCAATGAGTTTGGAGTAGAAGAACGTGTTGAAGATGTAGCAGGGAGGGCTCGCAGTCGAGCGGGCACGCTGCAATGCATCCTGCCTTTCGCGCAAAAGCACTATATAGTGGTTGATGACTCCGCTCTGCATGTGAAAATGAGACACTCAAGTCAGGGTCAGTGGTCAAAGATTTATATGCCAACACACTATTCCCAAGTAATTCTTGGAGTTGCCAATGTCCATGTGGATGCGGTAGTGTTGTACAGATACATCACACACACCAATCTGTGTCTCACCCCTGCAGAAGCTCTCATGCACGTCCTTGCACGCCCTCGTTCCATCTGTAAATCCCGGACACCATTCTTGTCTGGAATCTCAACTGTCCATATGCGGTGTGATGAGGTCATGATTGGTGATCACATCAGTGCAATGAGCACACACTCGCAAATCAGGACAAAGTTGGTATGCTTCACGAAATACGAAGTTTTTCCAGCCTCGGTCGCCCTCGCATACAACCTCTGTTGGCTCCGTTCGCCAGTCATACCACTGCTATCTCCGAGAGATATCACACTGTGGTGTTTTCACGTTCTGGGGTAGTATGTAACAAGCCAAGCGTGATAAATTTGACGAGTATGGGCAGGATCCGAGCAGACCCATAACACTTGGTGAGCTGGCAGCGAAGGAGGGACATGGCTTCAAACTGTACAAACTAGCAAAGAAGTTGGAATTGTGTGCACCTGTATCCATGAGTCACCCTTCAGCGTGCTGAAGCTCTCGCCATTGAGTGCATCGCCGTAGTGCTCTACTACCGTTGCTGACCCGTCCTGGGCTGCCCGAAAAGCCGCTCGCAGTTTCGCCGCTACCCTCCCATCCAGCGCAGCCCCACGGCCTGCAATAAAATGCGAATGTCTTTGGCTTTTGTCAAGAAAGAGAGCATGTCCTTAGCATGCATCGCCTGACCTGATCACTGTTTGTCAGGGGCAGCACAGCCTGCGATACAATGTGAACTTGCTCAAGAAGCGTAACACAACGCGCTCCACGACGCTGGGGGGAGGTGTCAGGTCCAAGACGCAGCCCGGTGGAATGACTGGCATGAAACAGAGAGCAGACAAGCTGCCTCCAAGTGCTCGAACATCTTGCATGCCCATTCTAGAACTGGGCTTGCCCGCACAACCACGGTCAAGAGGGCGTCACAGTGACCTATTGAATAGTTTAATGCTCAGAACCGGGCGCTATGCAAGGCAAAATCGGTCCAAGGCTTTATTCTGCCGCTCTGGGTCTTGCCACTGCAGGCATAGATCCGCAATAGCTCAAACGTCTTAGACAATCTTGCATGCCATGATATACATATACACATTGCGAGGCCATGCCGGCAGTGCAACTAGGAAGCATTGGCACAAGCAGCAGGCGCATGTGCTGTGAACATTCAATACATTCAATTTTGTCAATGACAAGTCTTGGTAAGTCGCTGTGATACACGATCGTACCAATCGAGAGGCAAGTAGGTTGCTTCAAGTTACACGGCTTCCATTCGTCGCCTCGTCCTGCGTAGCTTGGATGTTCCTGGCTATTGTTCTTAGGCCATTGGGAAATCACAGGGTTTGGAACCAGGACCTCATCGATGTCGTCACAGGATGTTATCTCGGACGCAAGGGTGGCCGCAGAACACTTGCGAACATCTACTATCAAGCAATCACTGTCCTCAGAATCATCGCTGATGTTTCCAGGGACGTTTTGCGCGGGGAGGGCGGGCTTGATGTTTGGTGGGATACCAGTAGTATCCAACGCCTCCTTTTTGACGGCTGTCTTGACCCCATGGTCTGAAGCGTTGTACGCTGGTGATGCGCACTGGAACGCATCGGTGCGATTTGGAGCGTGTTGGTGACCAGTGCGGCGATGATTTGCTGCACGTTTGGTTGCCCATAGAACCCTGAACCGTCCAACAAGTTGTCCTCCAAAAGGCAATTGCATGAAGCTAAGAGGTCTCAAGACGTTTTTCCTTAACCTTATAATATAGCTTTTAGAATAAGGCACTTGAAACTTGAGCGAACGGCGAAGACATCCGACCCAGACCCAAGCAAGTGCACGCATTCCTGCTTAATCCAAGGCAATCGAGAATCATCAACTGCGACAATCAGTTTCGGCTGAAAGTGGGAGCACTGCATAGCGAACGTTGCAAATGAAGCGGTCGACATGCATGGCTGCCCCCATCGAGTTGAATGCATAATCTCTGCGCCACAGAGATCTCATCGTTGATGGCATCATGGCTTACCCGTTGCGAATTACAAGACTCTTTGTAGCCTCTTGTCAAGAAGGTTCTGACCCCTCGCACGGACCGTGATGCCACGGTCGTGATGCGCCGACGAGACCGTTGATATTCCTCGGCAGCCGTGGACCCGCCGCCCAGCGTCTTTTGTGACAAATCAAACCCGTGGTTGGTTATTCAATGCCCGGTGGAGTTTTGGTCAAATATAATCGACTCAATGAAAGGCCAGGCAATGCGTGGTCCTCACAAATGTCATGGACAACACCTTGTCTTCTCAAACACGCTACTGTTGCAACCGCAAATACACGAGATTGCGAGCTCTGAGCCCAGTCTTCTAGCAGTCAGTGAAGACATCGAATTACCAGTAGCGGGCAATCGTTTGTCTGCCATTGCGTTTTGGTCGGATAATATTACGACACTTGAATGTAAACTATACAAAGCGTTCGACGAACTCATCCCCACATATTGACAGACACAGCATGGTCGGACTAGCCCAGAGCCACCCGGTTGAACATCTTCTTACAAATAGGCTGTCTTGGTGTTTCACAGACACAACAGCTTGCCACTTGCAAAAGCATTCCAGTATTGCAGTACTCAGTAAATGAGGTTCAAGACATAACTCTGTGTCTTCAGCTGAATTCCTGGTCTCAACGCAATGCAATTGTTCCAAGATAAGGGGTACTACCTGTAGGCAGCCGTTACCAATTATTTATGCTGGTTTTAGGCTTGAGCGCCTTCACATCTTGCACCTGTGTTACTCTTGCCGGTTCCCTGCCCGTGCTACTGTGCTAACAGCCGCACCACACAGAAAACACGTTCAGAGCCTGCAACGTAGGATGGGATAACCATACACGCGGGGCATGCATTGTTGCATAGCCGGGATCTTGCTTGTGCAGCCATTGACATCGTGAACGCGACCTAAAAGACAACAAAAATCTGTCTTTGAAAGATCATTATTGAGACATTCCCTGTTTGGACGCCTTTGCCATTGATTTCAATCCTTTGATTGTACTAAATAAACTTAAGGATGTTTGGACTCTGAGGGCCAGTCAGTCGATGTCTAGACCACCAGAGCAGCCATAGAAGAGAGAGCACAACGCTGGAATCTGATGGCAACAGATGGCTTCGAATGGTTGTTGCTATGCAGCCGCAAAAGATCTAGTATCAAAGCACGCAATCGCGATGCCAAACGACTGCAGAATGCTCATCGGGTATGCGAAGTCCATGACATAGACATCTTTGGCGCGCTTCCCGAACATGAACAGCACGTCCTGGCCGTTAGTGCCCTCCTTCACGTGGTATGTTGTGAGCTGGCAGTTTTTAGGCGAGCCCTGAGAGACGCGGCCCTTGAAATCCAGGACATAGCCTTTCACCTTCTCCTCCCACTGCGGCACGACTGAACGAAGAACGCTGATTTTGTTCGTGTCTGGGCTCTTATCGCCCTTGGTCACTTTGTCGTAGAGTCCCAACAGTCCGTCCTTCTTGGAGACAATTGGATCGCTCTCAGGATCGGGAATGATCGCACTGAATTGTCGCACCCCCCCCACGCTTGACACGCCATCCTGTCGGAACCGAACAGCAGCAACCTCATCTTCCTCGACCAAATCCAGCGATGCTGAGCTTGAGCGTCCCTGACTATCGGCTGCTGGCGCACTCACCTCGTCGCTCTTGCTATCTACAGAGCACGAAGTACCGAAGAGGCGATAGTGCGTGCCGAAGCGGTTGCCACGTAGCACGGCAACGATGTTTCTTGAAGACTTTTTCAGGTCCCGTAAGAAGTCGCCGCCGTTCGCCATCGAGATGAGGAATGTAGGGGTTGCGGCTCGGATGCGGCGGCGCGCTGCGAGCAGGAAGAGCTCCTTTTTGGTGACGCTGTCCTCCACGTAAAGCTGGAAAATGTCCCCCTTGAGGCGGTTCTTTGTCCGCTTGACGAAACACTCGACTTTGGCAAGCCTGGGCCCTGAACTCAGCATCCAATCGTGGTGTTGCACAGGTTGATGATGAAAATGCGGTTCCAAGACAGGGAGGCGAGGATGGATGACCTCTTGAGAACTGCCTCGAGCAGCTCCTCGGTATGGTGCGTTGCAATGGTGAGTACGGACATGCAACATGAGATGTGAAGGCTTTTGCTGCTTGAAGTCCATGTGGATGCAGCAGTTTGGTGAAAAGATACCCCATCATCACACTGTGTTGACTATCGAATGCCACCATGTGTGCTAATAAACTCAAGGTGGCAAATCTGGAAACACAGCAAAGCGGCAGAAGTCGATTCAAGCATTGGCAGCATTTACTCGGTCACCTCTGGCAAGACATCACATAGAGAGCAAGCCCACAGAGCTCATGATGGCATGTGTGCAAAACGATTAGACCACGCAAGGATTCGCGAAGTTTTGTCGTTGATGTGACGCACCTGGGACACGAAGAGAGCATGCCAAATCGGGACTACAGGCCTCGCAGTTCTGCACTTCCTTAAGCCACTCGTCCACGGCGTCGCAGTCCGCATGCGCGTTTTTGCGATGAAATGGCGAAGCAGGCATGTCTTCTTCGTCCACGCCATCCTGGATGCACAAGCTGTTGGTGTACGAGAGGCTCAGGGTGAGGCCCTCCTTGCTCGGAGACTTGATGCTGTTGCTCGCCTCGATCGGCGTCTCGTCATCGTCGGCCTTGGTGGATGCCACGGACGTCCCGCAATCGCTTTGGAACGCGTGCTTGGGCTGGAAAGCCGCAATTTCGGATGACTCTTGCGATGAGAAGGAGGGCTTTCGGTCTTTGACTGTCGCAGCAGGTGGGGGTGCCGGTGCAGACCATAATCCTGCAATGCGCAACTCATTTTCTGGCCTATGTGGGTTACGTCTCGCAACCCTCATGCACATGCACTTTGGCTGCGCTCCGCGCATTTCAGCAAGCAGAATTTTGGCTGTTTGTTGCCCACTTGGCGCACCTTCTTGCTATGGTGCCTTGATGAAATGCATCACCATTTGTAGGACACAGCCCTCACACAACACATTCTACATAGCCCTCTGAACAGCGCATGACGTTTGTAAGCTTCGATTCTTTGGTGATTTGTCCGCCTGCGCTCATCCCTGGGGCTCAAAATCGCTCAAGAATATCATAAGGTGCAGGCCAGCGACGGTTGGAAATCAGGGGGGGGTGCGCAGAAGGGTTCCAGTCCAGGTGAGGTAGGGATATCGATGCAAGCACAAGGCTGTGGTATCGCTTCTCCCCACCCCTTGAGCAGCATCGACACTTCCGCACCCAGACTGTCCTGCTTCCTCTGTACCACCGGATCAGATTCCCACCAGCGGTACTAACGAGGCATGCTACTGGCTATCTGAAATTTATCTGGAACAGAGGTGGTGACACTAAAGATGCAAAATGCCGGTGTGGTTACATTTGTAAGCGTTTTGATGTGTGCTTTGCATGCTTCATACACTGACGGTGTGGTGTGGTGTGGTGTGTCGCACACTACTGCGACGCTACTGCGTCCACATTGTACAGCATACGTTGCTCACTGAGCAACGTATGCTGTGTGAGCATTGCAGCAATGCTCACACAAAAATTCAGCATGCGGTTGCGTGCAGATGATTCGCACATATGAGCCATCGGCAAGGAGGCAAGTAGCGTCTTCTCAGATGGGAAATGAGCAGATCCAGATGCGTGGAAGAATATGAATGGTGTGGGACGAGTATGGGGGTATCCATTTTGCACATGCGAGCCCCATTTTGGTAGAACTGGAAGCAGCACACCGCTTGATTTATGGCTCTGAAAGGACCTGTTGCTATGGATTGTGAAGTCCCGGGCCCCAGCAGCAGGTCTCTTCTCGGCCACCTTTGCCGTGCTGTCTCGCTCTCCGCCATAAAGGCTGCCAGTTCTGTCTGAGCGCTCGCTCGAATCGTCTACGTACTTGTCCTTGAACGAGCTGAAGAGCTCTTCCATGTTGCGTGGCTTGCTCTTGGCGTCGCCGTCCAGCATGATAACCTCTGCACATTACTAATGGCTGAGGCCCGCCTCAGCATTTCACTGCTCCGTCCCTGAGCAGTAGGACTGTACCAAGCAGTATGTTGGCTGCCAATTTGTCAGATCAGCAATATCACAACTGGCGGGAATGGAAATGAGACAAATGCTTTGTACATAGGTAGCTTCGGGACGTTCTTAGGAAGTGGGATTGTTTGGTGCACAGAATTCGCCGACCTTTGTCTGTCAGGATACTTCCCACCACACCAAGTCGCACCGAGTTGCTACCTCAACTGGTAATTCCAAGAGATTGCTGCTCGGCTTTTCTCACGTTGTGAGTGCTCTTGGCTGGCTTGGTACAATGTCCTGAATGGCATTGTGCACATGCCTCTAACGCCTTCTGAGGCACCTGGGGAAACGTCGCTTGTTACTTTTCCAGCATGATGACATTTCACCTAGATAAATGCCCAACACACCCTGGCATGAATCCATAATTATGCCGATGCGCAGAAGGCCGCCAGTTGCGTTGGCATTTCAGACAATGCCAGATTAGGGAGGATCTTGAATGATATAAGCTTGCACGAGCTAGTACCTTTTGCATCTGGGTCAAACTGGACACTTTACAGGAGCGAAGTAGATGGAAGGCATGCCCCATAATCGCGTTGGGAAAGCACGCGAATGAGGTAATCTCCAGCATTGCCATGTTTTCTGTGCAACCGTTTACAGTTGCCTTGTGTAATTTATTGTTGTGCATGTCTGCGTTTGTTTGTGCCTGCGGAGTGGCATCAAGCAAATGTGAAATTTCCCCACATTGCTCCAGCCAACCGGGACTGGCAATTGCAGCTCTGCACCTCTAGGAAGCTACCAGACCCATGCAGGATTGCATCTTCTTTGAAATGTCTCTGTAAATTTCTCGATTCAATGCTTTGTACTTTGAAGAACTGTTGTGTGGTTCAGGTCCATCGAAGCATCGGTCGCACAGACCTTGCTCCGTGTTGTGCAATGATCCTGAGTTACCAATAATGCATTTGTTCACTCAACCCTGTGCGCTGCGTGCCACCATTGACGGCATATAAATATGAAAAACAGGATGAGTATGTTGATCAAGGCATGCGGCTTCACTGGTTGTACGTGAGCGCTCACAGAAGGACTTTCCGATCAACATTGAATTGGACCTACCCGACTCGACCGCATGCTGGCTGGTAGGTGGAACAAAACACAACACGGCAACCCCTTGTCATCGGAGACCGTAAATGCACACTTTAATCGTCATGAGAACCCGCTTTATCGCTGTGCTTTCATTCTGACGGACGAGCAAGTGTCGGCCACAAGCACGTGGGCACACATGTTGCCGCATGCTAACGTGGAACTGAAAAACTAACCTCTAAACAGCAGACGTTAAAGAACATGGCCTGTA
The DNA here is from genome assembly GCF_984573655.1 of Nuphar pumila. Lineage (NCBI taxonomy): Eukaryota > Viridiplantae > Streptophyta > Magnoliopsida > Nymphaeales > Nymphaeaceae > Nuphar > Nuphar pumila. The sequence continues at coordinate 6,088 of NW_028323889.1, read as the reverse complement.
TAATCTATAAGATAAACTGCATCTGCAAATTTCTATCATTTTCAAGCATACGCGTTGCTCGAATCGGCGCTCGCTGTAGGCGACTGAACTGTGGGTTCTTGCCCTGGCTTCTGGGGACACATGGACGTACAACCTCTTGGCAACAAGACAACAAAAATGAGACACACAATATGAATATGCACTTTTCATATATTAATCTGCTGATAATGCTGCTAACTGGCATCAGGTGACAAATGACGGGTCGCACACAAACGCACACTAACAGAGCCATCATGCCCAATCTCAAGATGGTATGCAAGTATTCTTACCACTACTGTCATTTGAATCCATGACGAGACTCTCCGAGATTGATTGCTGTAGTCCTGACTGATGTTTCGCTGACGAATGCTGCCTAAATGCCTCCATCGTGTTGCCATGAGGTTTCAGCTCATCACCTCGCACAGATTTCGTGGGCACACGACAGAAACACCACACAGCTTTGATTATGTGCCAGTATATTTCATCATTACGATACCAGGAAAATCAGCCTCGTTGAACCTCTTGGATGACCTGATGCCCACGAGATATTCCGTCCTCGCATTGAGAAGTGCAACTGCCGAGCAAAAGATGCGAGGCAGCGACCGCTTGTCAGCTAGACATCTTGAACGCTTGACATCATGCCTTTTCAGGCAAAGTTTCAGAACAGGCTTGCTATATCTGTGGAACTCCCGCCAATCATCCAGCGCGAACGCCCTTTGTATTGTCGCGTCAGGTCCCACCATCCCACTCGTAAGCGGTCTCACTGCCTGCCACGTACGAAATGAAAGCAATCAAGGTGCAAGTGTCTGTTATTGACCCAATTGCGAACGCAGCATACTTGATGTAAAAGTGATGAGGTACTTGCCGCTTGCCCTTGGACCCATCGAGCACATGAATTCGTGGAGAACGCCAGGACACGCGAGGTATTTCACATGAATTGGCTGAAAGGAAGAGCAACTTAAGTAACTGATGTTGCGGAATGTCTGTAATCGCTGGTAAGTTTGGCTGCCAATCACAGCTGACCTGCCGGTCCATCTTAGCCACAACTTTTTTACATGCAGATATGCTACAACAGGGCCATTGCAGGCATTTCTGTAGCTCAGAAACATTCAACAACCAACTCCAAATGCGTTTGCGAAGGTAGAACCGATGGAAAGCACTCGAGATCGTACTTGCGACATGTATGCTGCGGTCGAGACAACAACTTCATCAGTTGAGTTCGCCAGCAAAGGCGCAAGTTCTATCTACAACCGTCGACGTCAAGAGCCTGGGCGCGTTCACATATGTACGTGATTTCACCCGCCCATTGGTTTTGTTGTGAATACAGGCTAGCGCGTGGCAGCCAGGAGTGGGTTGGAGTTAGGGTTGATTGGGGATGTCGAAGTAGGCATGTGCTGTGCAGGCGATGTGTTGTTAATGCAAGGGGCACTCCACAAGTGAGCCGGCGGCAAGCAGCTGTCATGGTGCTGTTTGGTTGCACAACATTGTGCGCACCAGAAGCACTCGCGTATGGAGGCCGCAAAGTGCTGGAGAGCATGGATGCAGGTGCGGATCTCTCCCAATGATAGGTGCACTGAACAACCTGTCGTAGATAAGGGCAGAGTCCTGAAGCTTACCTGGTATCTGTTGTGAAAATTCTGGGAGTGCTTGGTTAACGCACACGCCCACAATGTTGTTTTTATCACACCATTCGAGAGATGCCGAGCTTCGAGCAGAAGGTACGCAATTCTGAGCTTGACAACCATCCTGCATTGCGACCCGCTTACTTGCAAATCAGATAGTATGAGTCATTCACTCCGTTGATGTCGCCAGCTCGAACAATGGTCGCGGATGGAGGTTAATGTGGCTCACATGTGCTGGGAGAATGACCTGGCATGGCTCCCAATTCCCGCGCTACGCTCACATAGCCTCCACAGAGCATCTGGCAGGGCATGACTGTAGCAATGAGGCAGTGACACGGGGGCATGCTTGATTCAAAGAGTTCGTGCTTTGGTGGGGGGTTCATGATCTGCTTTGGAGTGCCACGTGGCTCGTCCCGCGCTGTCACATTCTCACTGCCTTGGCCTACCCGAACACGCCTGCAGCCACTCCAAAGCTATGGAACAGCACTGCAGGCTCTTGTAAGCATGTTTGGAAGAGGGGAGGGTGTCTATGTAGGTTGAGAACCTTCAGTGGGGAGCGTACGAGAGGGTGCGATGTCCAACGCGGACTCAATCGCTGATATTACCACCTTGGTCTCTGAGCACTTAGGCACGTGTGTGTGCTTTGCAGGTACAGGTAACCCCTTTTACGAGGATCTTGTGCAGGTACAGGCAAGAAAGGGCCTGAAGCTAGCTTCTCCAAAGCTTCCTACATCGTCGGAGAGTACGAGCTCGTGCAATGAGTCATGTCAAGGTCAGCAAAAAAAGAAGATGGGCAACTGACAAGCATCCAGCGCATCAATGTGCTGCAACCACGAAGGCATGCATGCTGTACTTCGCCCAGTGAGGCCGCCATGGTAACATGCTGGCAGCAAATCGATGGAGCTAAAGTAGTGCTGCATATTAAAGAGCTTGACTTGGTCCATCGGTTCTGTCGTGATCTTGTAAAACTAAGTTCATAATGAAGCCAGCGAGTGGCTTGCAGATCGATGCAGGTGTGCTGCATGCACTTCCTGGCGCGTTGTGCGGGTTCGGTTCTGTGAGAGGTTGAGCTTGGATTCCGAATGTGAGTGAGCTCCATGTCAGCTGTTGCATTGCACGTCGCTTTGGCCTGCATGGGATGGTGCATTCCAGCCTGTTCGCTCATGAACCCCGCCTCCTGGTATGTCCCAGCTGCAGTATCCAGGTGAGCTAAAAATAGTATGGGCCCTCTGTGCATGACTCCGTGACCAATGGGTTGGCGGCGGCGGGGTGGTGTAGCCAGACTGCGTGGAAAACATTCCAGGCAACGTGACAACTGTCCTCAGAACGGTCACGCATTCGTCGAGGCGCGAGAAAATTGAGTGTCTCCGACGTAACGGCATGCCGTGCACTTGGTCAGGGAGCACGCCCAAAAGTGAAAGCACATCTTGCTAACGTAGGCTGTAAACTACAGGCGCACGCTTTTTCCTGAGCGCTGGCATAAAGCTTCGTAACACCGTGATATCAGCAATGAGCGATTGAATACGTCATTCCTCGGGGGAAGTTCTGCTTGGTGAAAATCCGCCCCGTTCATCCTAACTAGTCAGTATCAACAACGTTTGGTAACAGCAGCCAAGCTATGAAGCTATGAACAAGATAGTGTCACGGTACAGTGAGCAATGTGCTCAAGCCTTGTTCGTGCGTCTAGGCTTGCGGCTTGTCAACGCCTGCCATTATGACATACCCCTGTATTTCCAGCTGTAATCTCGTGCGGTACAAGCTCCTACATGGCAACGTAACTGAGACGGGGTCCACAAGCACAGGTGCTCGGTCGAGTTTGCAGCAGTTTGTCATGAGATGAATGGCATGCCATCACGAATCGCACCCACACGATCGCACCAGCGCACAGCGACTCGCGAAATGTCGTCGATGCACGCTCGATTGATTCCGAATCCTGCGTCTGAGGACGTATCAGACGTAAGTACTAGCGACGTACGATGCTTTTGTGCAGATAGTAACGCCACGCTTCCCTCGTTTTCTACGGCGAGCGCGCAGAGCGAACAGTATCAACCGGAAACTCCAAGAGATGACACTCCGATACAATGTCCATGCTGCCATCACACCTTCTTTTACTCACGTGAAGTTCCTGCCCAGTTTTGTCCAGCCACCAGCCAGGTTTCTTCAAATCACCAGGAGCACCCTGCCAACTATGGCGAGCTGCCCAGCACGCCTGGCGGAGTCGAGGGGCAGGCCTCGATCCAGATCGGACGTGGAGGGGTGGGAAGTCTGCATTCAGAGGGCATGAACAGCAGGGCCGCAGCAGCGGAGCCATCAATCACAAATGCCCCACCTGATTCCCAACTCCTGGAGCACCAGCCAGCTCCAGACAGAGTCTTGCGTGAGAGTTCCCTTCCATCCATGTCAAGACAGCTCCAAACGAGGTTTCCAAATCAGTCACCAACCTCTCTTCCTCGCTCTTCAATCGAGCGTATGGGCGTTGGCAGAGCGCGTCAGGATGCACGTGCACAATGCAGCACCACTGGAGGCACCCGAGCAGTAGAACTACCCAGGGCTTCTGATGCAGCAAGTGATTCCGGCGATGAATCCCAAGCGATAACTGGCGCGGCGCGGTTAGCAAGTACCCCCAAGAGATGTTCCATTTGTCCTCGCTTTGAGAACAAAATACGCGTGTTGCAAGATGCCATTGCTCTCCTTCGACAGTGTGTGCAACAGTCTGCTTACATTAATTCGTTGGTCATTTCAGATATGAGCACTTCAGTACGGTAACGATCCGGCACGATGCCGTCCTCCCATTCCAAATTTTACATCCATTCCAAAATTCATTGCACTTGTGTGACGGTTCGACTGGTGAGGTGCAGCGACCATGAGGTTCAGCTGGGAGCTTTGTGTATGTTGAGATATTCGGGAATGCAGGCAAACCTTGACATCCTTAGCTAAGGATGTCAAGGTTTGCCTGCATTCCCGAATATCTCAACAAAAGCGATGGCCCAAGTGGTTGAAGCTGGCCCCGACAAACTGTCAGTCGTGGGTTCAATCCAAGCCGGGTGCAGGATTAAGTTGAACCCCTTAGCTAGGGTACAAAGTGTTCGCACTATAGCGACACAAAGGGGGCTTGGATTCCGTTTCAACGTGGTTGGACTAAACAACCACGAGCCTGGGAGTTTTGAGCCCATAAGCTACCTCCCTCCTGACTCCAGGTGCCTGTGGGCATCAATGTTGTCAGGTCAGCAAGCGCTGTTGCCGTTTGCCGCTTGTTTGCTGTTTACAGTGGGTCCGGCTCTACCACCTTCCCTTTTTTGGCCGTAGCGACATTGGCATTCAGGAGCATGCTCTTGATGCCCGACAGTTTGTGCTTTCAAAGCAGCGCATCGACGAGGGAACTGACAATCAGCCATGGTGGCTGCAAAGCAGATCGTTGAATATGCGGAATCTGGGGAGTAGCGCAGCCAGCTTGAAGACAGCACATCCCTGAACGGAGAGTTGCAGAAGGGCACACATGTCCGCGTACGTGTCCTTGAAAATAACACTCTGCGTGATTGCATGCACGAAATGTGGTATACGGACCTGTGTGTTCAATATGTCCTGTGTGCTGTATCACCTCCAAAAGCAACTCTAGTACAGCAACACGCGTTTTTGAAATTACACAGATGATGCACATGCACGTGCCTGCAACCTCGATGCTGGGCCTTAACGCAAACCCCAGCTCCAGCCACCGCATAAATAAACAAATAAATCAATCGATTACCATGCCATGCCTCCCCCGCCGTCGACGAGGGGGGACGTACCCAAGGGGCTTCGACCTCATGCCCAGGCGTAACTTGGGTAACTTGGGGGACAGGCGGCAAGTGCCGCTCAAGCGAGTCCGAAAAACAAGCACCAAGTTCACCCGACAGAGTGTCTCCAATATCGGGGCAGAAATCAAACACAGGCACGTCCCCGAAGGTTGCGACATCAGGCAATGCAGACTTGTCGCATGCGTCCATATCCAGATCGGCACCCTTCATGTTGACAAACATGCAGGCATTTGATGTGGGGACATTGTGGCGGGTGTTTGCTTCGCTTGAAAACCGGTCTGCAATAATTCTAGTTGACGACAAGGTTATGGCGCTAGTTGATGAGATGCATGTGTGCCTCCTCCACAGCGAGTGCATTGATTAGAGCATGATGGATGAGTGCATGTACGTATTGGAGTTTCTCTGGAAGTCGACCCCTTTGTTTGCATGACATCGACAATGAATTCGTGAGATGGTAGCGGCCTGACTTTGGACGCCACATGGATGTTCAGATCTGAACCAAGCACCATGGGCCTACCTGAACCGCAGACCTCTGGTCAGGCTCATGGGGCGACGTTTGCGTAGTTGTGGGCCTGGGTGCATTCCCGATTGGTGTTTTATGGTTTTATGCTTTCGATGCCAGTGGTTGGTCCTTGTGGACACATGTCCACCACG
>NW_028323888.1:0-24156 GCF_984573655.1 Nuphar pumila | reverse complement strand
TGGCTGCCCCTTGCGGAGGGTGCACTGACCATGGCTGTGTCTCAGCTCCCCTCGCCACCCTCTGCAAGCCCGACCCGCGTTCCCCACTTCCTCTCCGGCATGCCTACGCTCAGCGCCCATGCCGGTCTCTCCCCCCCCCTTGCCGCACAGCTGCAGCGCGTGGAGACGTGTCTGAGTCAAAGCGCAACAACTGCGGACGCCCCCGTCATCGTGTTTGTCAGCAAAATGATTGCTGTGCCGGCAGGGGCCCTTCCGCAAGAGCCTGGGGCCTCATGCTCTGGGGATCGAACTGCCGAGGTGTTTCTTGGCTTTGGGCGCATCTATTCTGGAGTGCTCCGAGTCGGGCAGCGGATGCATGTGCTGTCTGCCGCATACAACCCTGCACGTCCGTCTATGCATCGGTGTGTGGCCGGCCGCCTTGACCATGATGATGATGTATCGTTTTACAACACTCCCGCATCCACATGGACATTGGTATCTGTAAGAATTACTTGGGAATAAACACGGGAAGGAACAGTGAACATCATTGTTCCGTCGCAGCACTTGCAGGATGTCATCCAGTCACACAGCAGTTTTCATAACCATGTCACGAGGTTGCTTTGGGGCATCTGCGTTCTAATGGCACCGCAGGCTACAATCATGCCGAATCATCCAATCATTGTCTGTGAGGTCCCACAGGAGCAAGATCTCAACCGTCACAACCAGTAACGGACAGAGGACGCATTGGCATGCAGGCAAACTGCCGTGGTTTCCTCCTTGTATCTCATGATGGGGAGGCACCTGGAGCGTCTACATGCTGTGCCCGCTGGGAATGTGCTTGCCATCGGAGGCTTGGAGCACGCCATCCTGAAGACTGCGACTCTCTCGTCCACTCCTGCCTGCCCCCCTCTTGCTCCGATGACTTTTCAGAGCGCACCCATTGTTCAGGTGAGACAGCATCGTGCATGACCTATAGCAGTACTGCTGCCTTCCTCATCCGATTTCAGCACGGCTGGGTATCTCGCAGGACCCTCTGTAATGATGTGAATGCGACGTACGCAAGAAAGATGGACAGGGAGCATACTGCTTAGGGTACAAGTATGTGGAGTGCATTCGTCCACTCCCTGTCTGGATTGTCAGCTGACGTTCTGGATATGTAAGCTACCTAGTCCTTGGTCCATTGACGTGCCTTTGACATAAGCAACAGAGGGATGACAAGATGCGCTTTCTAAGTGTATTGAACACGATGATATCAAAATCTCTGTGATGCAATGATGATATCGTATATTCAATGAGCTGTATCACTGCAAATGTGCTGTCTTGGTTGCTTGTTGACATTTTCCTGCCATGATCTTTGCGATGTTATGAGGATATCAACACATACACGGATGCATGCATGGCAGTGTGCCAGGTTTCCATCATCGCAACCACCCCTACCCCGTTGTTCAGGTGGCTGTGGAGCCGGCGCTCCCCAACGAGCTCCCATCACTCGAGGCGGGCCTGCAGCTCCTCAATCGCGCCGACCCGTGCGTGGAGATCAAGATGGCGGACACGGGCGAGTGGATCATCGCTGCCGCAGGCGAAGTCCACCTCGAGACGTGCATCAAGGACCTCACCGAGAGGTTTGCTCGGATCAAGCTGCTGGTCTCCCCGCCACTTGTAAACTTCCGCGAGTCAGTCGTGCACCGTGCCGAGGTGCCTGCGGATGCCGAGTACGGTTTTCAGGAGCGAGGAATGGCCATCGCGGAGGCGCGGACGCCCACAGGCGCCCTGAGCGTGCGCGCCCGTGCGCGACCATTGCCCGCGGGCGCCGCAAACGCGCTTGAGGAGCACTCTGCCACACTGCAGGCCATGCTTTCAGCGGCCGTAGATTCTCCACTCGACCCCGAGCTTGACGACAACCTCGCCGCACTGCGGGAGCGCCTGGCAGAGGCAGCCGATGCGGCAAAGGTGGGATTCAAAGCTTTTGTTTTCGGCGAATAATGCATGAATAAAGCCATCGACTGTCCCAGATATTCAGTGATTTCTTAGGTCTGCATGGTACCTCGAGCGATGAAAAAGATGTCATGGTGGGATCCCACTGGGATCCACAGTTGCTGCTGCTCTTTCCATCTCATACTGACATGTGCCAATTGTGATGTACCTTGCTTGTTTGCACATCTCTCAAGAAAGCACCCTTTATACAGTGACGAGTGTGTTCAGGGCGGCAACCCTCTCGACATCTTTGTATTCCGTCAAACGTCGTCACGCCTGATGGCGGCGTGTCTGACAAAGGCCTGTTCAACCTGTTTGAAGTACCGTAGTCTACACAACACCTGGCCAAATGCCCAGCGTTGCGTTTTGCCACTTGGCCAAGTGTACTGTTGTCTAGACTACGGTAAGTGACCTTACTAACCTTTGCTCTTCCGCGCCAGCATGAAGCGCCCCGTTCCTTCTCTGCTCAAATGCAAGGCGTTTTTCTCGGCGAATGCTCTGCGATGCATGTCATCAACTGTGCCAAATTTTGAGTGAATCATTGGGTCAGCAGGGTACATACAGCGGTGAAAACAAAATCCATGCTCAGATGCACTGGCCCGTGCAGGACTCCTCTCTAGACTTGCTGCGGCGCACGTGGATGTTTGGTCCTCACCAAGTGGGCCCCAACATTCTCCTATGCCCTTGCTCGAGCGACGGAGTGTCGTCACTGTTCAATGCTCCCGCCTCCAGTGTGTACCACGTCACAAAGCACCGCGCACAGCAGCAGCAGCAGCAGCAGCAGCATAACAGCTGCAATGGCGAAGCATCTGCGCATGCCGCGAGCGATTGCAGCAGCGATGACGAGGACACAGCCACTGCTGGTGTCGCGCCCATTCCCGTGGGACTCCCACTTGCTGCGCAAGCGCTGCGCCTGTGCGACGCGCCCACTGCGAAGCAATATCAGCGTGTCCGCGACGAGTCGGCACTCCACGGACCAGTGTTACGGTCGATAGAAGCCGGCATAACGGCAGGGTTCCAGATTGCCACGGCGGCTGGGCCATTGTGTGAGGATCCCTTGTGGGGGGTGGCTCTTGAGGTGGAGGTAGGTTCGGATGTGAGCGCCGCAGTAGAGGGGGTGGCAGCAGACGCGCTCCACTTTAGGGAAGATGTGTATGGGCCTTTGCAGGGGCAGGTGATGGCGGCAGTGGCCGTTGTGTGCCGGAAAGCCATGGAGCAGGCTGGTGTTCGCCTCGTAGAGGCTCAGTACCTCGTTCAAGTCGCCACCACCACGCAAGCGCTCGCCTCTTCGATCAAGGTGCGTGTTGCTGATTCTGATATCATGAGATCAAAGTTGCTACAGAAGACGTCATCTCTCATAGCGCTGCACAGTCAATGGGCTCATGGCAAGTGTCGTGTGTCATCTGCAAACTCGGAAATGTTGCCAACCCACTTCTCAAGAACTTCTTGGGCAGATTCTAAAAGGAAGCTCAGGACGATATACAGTTGGTCGAGTGTTCTGTACGGGGGCTTGCCGGTTTTTATTTCCAAGGCTGGCAATCATCAGTGAGTCGCTGATTGTGAGTTTGTTCTGTGTGGAGATTTGCCGACTTTTAGTTGCAACGGCTGGCGATCTGCAATGAGTTGCCGTGTGCGAGTTTGTGCTGGACCTGCCGCCACAGGTTGCTCGCACTTGTGTGGATGTACTGGTCGGCTGAAGTCTTGCACTCAGGAACCTTGATTGGACATTGTCACAGGGTGTGATGTATGATTGCAGGTCATCAAAGCCCGCCGGGGGCGCATCCTCAACGAGGAGATGCGGGAGGGGATGGATCTATTTATCGTGACCGCATACATGCCCGTGGAGGCGTGCCTCGCACAGCATCGTGGCGAGCAGAGCCGAGACAAGGAGCGAACGCAAAAGGCGCACTTGTCGTTTGCCGATGAATTGCGGCGGGAGACATCTGGGGCAGCATCCGTCAGCCTCGTGCTGAGTCACTGGGAGAGGCTGCAGGTCGACCCGCACTGGAAGTCAACTTCCGAGGAGGACCGAGAGCAGCATGGGGAGGACGCAACCATGGGAAAGAACATCGCCAAGCGCCTCGCGAATGACGTTCGCCAGCGCAAGGGCCTTGCGCTCATCGGTGGCAAGGTTGTTGAGGATGCCACCAAGCAGCGAACTCGCTCTCGGAAAGTCTAGTTGCGGCCTTGAATGTTTGACTTGTTTTTAGTGTTGTCCAATGGACGCTTATGATTGGCAATGCATCAAGCGACCTTGTCGTTGGTACAAGGGCCTTGCATCGTGTAATGGGAGTACTGAATTTATCGACCCTCATTTAACATATCCTAACCTTCATCACTATGTTCACAGCGCGTGACGGCGGCTAGGCAACACCTCTGGCACAGCGTTTGATGTTGCTCTCTTCTTGGTGAGAAGTTTTCTTTTTCTTTTCTTTTGGTGAATAGCACGCGGCAAGTGCAAGTGAGCTGCACCTCCTGTCCTTGTTATGGATTAGCACCGTGAGCATTACTTGCTCAACGTACATGCTGGTCAGCTGCGTGATATTCCAGCTGGCAATGTTTCGAGCTTTTGTCACCAACCAGACAAACAGGGTCCCGGGTACAAGGCATCCCGGCCATTGCATGGTCTGAAGACCAATGTCGATGGCTTCTTGGTCACACCTGCCTTTGTACCGTAGTATGCTCGGTATGCTCTGTCTCTGCTCGGGTTAAGCCTGATAATCTGACATTGCCTAGCTGGTTTCAGATGCGCTTATTGCTGGTGGGTGCAGGTAATTACGAACCTGTCACTTTGATAGGCCTTGGGCAGGACCTCACTGTAAACACCTTTACCTAGGTAGGCGGGGGTTGTCTTGCATGAGAGTACAGTGAACCTCTGAAACGTCATCTGGCATTTGAAGCCGATGATCCACTTCATGGGCTGCATCTGAGCGCGACAGGAAGGCCCCGCTGTTCATGCAGCCCAAGCCAGTGATTACCAGAACTAGTGCAGGGATTCCCTTGTAGCTCTTGGAGTTGCCAATGCCCATGTGGTTATAAAAAGATACGTCATATATTGCACCCTTGACAGCTAATATGTGCATTTTACTGGCCCATGGGCTTGAAACAATGCCTGCTCCTGCACTCGAATTGACCCTTCCGAAAGATGCAGTCTTGAATGTTGACGAAGTGAAGCGAAGAACTTCACAAAGTATCGAGTGGTCAGCAGGCGTGGGACTTCGGCCACTGGGGATCACTTCTCGCGCACGGCATGTGTGCATCAGTTGCCATCTCAGATAGGAGTGAGGATGACGAGAATACACTGTAGCCGAAACCAGCTTTCTGATACCGAGCATGTCAGCATGGGGAAATTATACTCACTTGATTCTTTGACTGATTTGGGAGGTTTCTGAGGTCGCTGGCGTGGACTCGCTCAACACCAAATTTATCGAGATTTTTCTCTCCAGGACCCTCTTGTACAAGTGTGCCTGTTGATACAATAAAAAAATACGGTCACCCTTTCTCCCTAGCCCTGAAAAATGCACACGTTGGAACTGGTGTCTCGACCATTCCAAGAAGCGATGTCAGCCACACTCAGCATCAACACACCCTGGTACCCGGTCCGCGAGCAGGCATTGAATTGATGCACACCTTGATGTCGTGTCTACAAAGCTTATGCTCTGAGCTCTTTAACAAGAGCGCGAATGACTAAGTCGCAAGCTTTGCGGCACATGCTTGCTGCTGTCACTCGGACGAGTAGTGATGATGACTACAACACTCGATGACTGGGTAGCTGCAAGTCCAGCGGCGTCACAGACTGTGACTCAGTCTGTGACACAGAGATGCGATGCATTTGCCCACGGAAGCAAGCACGAATCAAATTCAGTCGCTCGATCAGAATCTTTTGAAGTCCGGACAGAGTCTGTAGCCTGGCCATCCGCAGAGAGACATCGAGAATTTCGATGTTTCATATGGTGGGATAGCTGCAATCCCATTCCGTGATCTTCTTGACTGGTTTTACGGAATCGTGCAGTGCTCGCTTAGCCGAGACTTTTAAAAGAGGGGCTTTTAACAGGTGTCGTGAGGTGTCATTCCGAGAGGTACCGTCTTTCCTGCATTTTTCCGAAAGTCGTGAGGTTTCACACATGCTGCGGTACTCCGAACCGAGAATGACCTGCAACGCTATATTCATGGTTTGATCGACAGCACATCCATTTTATTCATGCTCGTATGCATTGTGAAAAGATCTTAAAAGCACCACCCACTTTGCCCCTGACACAGATGCCTTGCCGGACACAGGAGGTGAACCAATCAATGTTTGCAAAAGTATCGCTATCCTTGCTGTTTCGATGATTTTTTGTGCCATGCATTGAAAACATGCATAATATGTTTGCCAACGGCCGTCTCTTTTGCATGTCTTTATCACAGCCAGATGCGACATTACCTGACGTATGACGTCCCTACGTGACGCCCCTGCCCGGATGTCGTTCAAATGCAAAGCTGTGTGACAGAATAAAATGGATCTGGCATGGCCGAGTGCATTTGCATGCGATGGTCTGCCATTGCATCTGCATGTTTTGCTGAGGGTTGTTATCCCCGATGCCTCAGAAGTAGTTGTGGCTTCGAGATTGGCCGAGGCACCATCCATGCTAGCATGTCCTGCATTGGCGATGAAGCAAAACTGTTCATTTACCTTCCTGTTTTTGGCAGGGATCTGCCATGCAAGCCCGACCGCCGGTCCTTCCTGATATGGGCTCTGGCGATGTGGCAAACCCTGTCGCTTCCTTCCAAGTGGAAGAAGGGGGATCTGAGCAGAATTCGTCTGTGCTCTTGCCTGTGAATGCAACAGCTACATCGCATACTGTCGACTTTACTTCTGTGGAGGAAGTGCTTGAGAACCAGAAAGAGCGGCAGTCCCAAGGCTCTGGCGAGGTTGAATTCAAGGATGCCGTCGAGGGATTCACAGGACAGAATACGCCTGGTTTCAGTGCGCTTCCTTGTTTGTGTGCGGGCTTGCGTCGCAGCTCCGGCCAATGTGTGATCAGATCCAATGGCATGACAGCAACTCGGTATCTGTGCGTTTTGTTCATGCTACTGCGAACTCCTTTCACTACTGATATATGTTGATATTTATGGCCAAAGTTGTGGCCGTACAGCTGTCCAGCTGGCTACGTGCCGGCGAGACGACGTTTAAGTGGCGACTACCCTCACTCGTGCGACACCTCGGCCGGAATCCTGTCGGAAACACACCCAAGACATTGCGAAAGATTTCGTTCTGATTAATTTGTTCCAATGCTAGTCGTTTGCCACGCCTATAGTGATTACAACGGTACAGAGCATGAGCCACACTGCGTCGGGACAGCCAAAATACCATAGGCTGATGTCCTCATTTGGAAACGAACGGGCGCGGCTGATAACGTTTGCAAGAGCCCAATATACTTGCTTGCAGGCACGCCACGGCTTGCGGAGGACGCAGAGGCAAAGACGCCATCGTCCAAGAGCAAGAAGAAGGGATTCATGGGCTTTATTGGGAAGATCTGGCGCAAATCGCCTAGTGACGAGTCTTCCCCACCCGAGCAAACTGCTCCTCTGGGTACGTACCCACTGTACTGTCGTGGACCAGCTTTTCCTGCCATGCATGGTTGCGGTTGATTCATATAGCCATGCCATTCTGTGGAAGGTGTCCGGGAAGGTCAGCAGAATTTCTTGGAAATTTCGGCACGTCAACATCTATAGTGTGGCTTGTCTTTTGGTGGTCCTCGCCACTACACTCACTACTCAATTGTTATATCAGCCATGATTTGCATGCTATGCAAGCGCCGGCAACTGCTCGGTGACAGCACCAACAACAAGAGCATTTTCCAGCTGGTTGGGACTGGTGATGCACAGGCATAGCAATGAGAGCGGTGCACGGCTCCTCTCATACAGGCGCTTACGTATTGAGTGTGCACTTGAGAGATCTGTACTCACCTGTAACCAGGCCCTGCAGCCTCCAGTCTGAAGTACAATCCATGCATTTTGCCTGGTATGTTGCCTTGTTTTTCAGTGCTTGTGGTTGACAGCTGGTGGGAATGCGGCAGTGGATTTTGTTTGCGCCAAATCTTGCTCAAATCAGCCTGCCGAAGGCAAGCTCGCGCCGCCATCATGCGAGAGTTCTGCATTCTGCGTTTCTCGGACAGAGCAAGTGGCCCCAAGTGGAGTCAACCTGGCATCCTTTGTGCCGTTGTGCATGCACCGAACCACATGTAAAGCGACCAATTCTAGCACCTAGCTGTTCAATAGCAAGGTGGGATGATGATCATGTATCTTTTTGCAACACTACCTTAACTGCATGGACATTGGCGACTTTGGGAGTCTTGCCAAATCTGTGGTTGCACACGTCTGGCAACTTCATCGCAAACGGGCGCTGTGCATATGCAGATGACATAACCCCCAATGCCAGCGCAATGCTCGAAGGTGCGGACCAGAGCAAGCACACAGCTGCTGCCACCTCGGCAGACCTGACAGCGGTGTCTACCCAGGCATCCACGGTCTCGGGAACCCTGTCAGCACCCGACATGCCCACCCCAACTGCAGTTGTTTCCGGTGCAACAGATGTTGAGGTATTGTCACCAGCAGCCCCAATCGCCCCTGTGCTGCCAGGGGGTAAGACGGCCCCCGTTGCCGTCGACGCCAACGTGCCAGGTACCCTGCCTGCGCAAGACATCCGCGACATCACTCTCCCCCCCACCATGACGGATGCCGCGAGTGACCTTGGCCTCTCCCTCCCAGCATCCGGTACAGGTGCCTCAGTAACCTTGCCTGCGGCCGACAGCAGCCTTCCCTCTGGCATCGCTGACGTGGCAAGCAGCGCCAGCATCTCCCTTTCTGGAACCACCCTACCCTCCGGTATCGCTGATACAGCCAGCGACACTGCCATCCCCCTCCCTGGAACCCTTGCCAGCGACACGGTCCCTGTGGCCCCTGGCATTTCACTTTCCGGTGGTGTCACCGACATGCTGACCAGCGCAGACCCAAAGCTACCAGCCAGCACCACCGATACCGTCCCATTGACCGACACCGCGCTTACCAGCGGCATCGCGGACTTGGCATCCAAGGCAGGTCTGGAGATTCCTGAGTCCAGTGCCACTCTGCCGTCCGACGTCACTCTTCCCAGCGGCATCACCAACATGGCTACCAGTGCAGGTATCACTCTGCCTGGCAGCGAAGTGATCCCCGCAGTGACATCTACGGATGCCTCTGCAGTCTCCCTACCCACTGGCAGCTCCGACGTGGCTGCAAGTGCTGGCTTGACTGTGCCAGGAGTGTCCTCCTACATGGACGTCTCGGTTCCTGCCCCTTCCGCCACTCTGCCAAGTGGTATTGCCGATGCGACAACCGCTGACCTCAACATTCCAGTTGTGGGTACAGATACCGGCTTGTCTCCCGCCTCCCGAGGCATCGTCTTGCCTGGCGAGACGCTTCCCATCAAAGTCGCCGACATGGCGAGCAGTGCTGGGTCTGACGCTGCCTGGGGCTTCCACTGATGTTGCACTTCCTCCGTTGATGTCCGCAGTGTCACTCTTCCTGGCGGCATTGCACTTCCCAGTGGAGTCGCCGACATGGCAAGCAGTGCTGGTCTGACGCTGCCAGGGGCGTCCACTGAAGTCGCCCCTCCATCCGCTGATGTCCCCAGCACCACTCTTCCTGGCGGCATCACCCTTCCCAGTGGTGTAGCTGACATGGCAAGCAGTGCTGGTCTGACGCTGCCAGGGGCTTCCACCGAAGTCGTCCCTCCATCCGCTGATGCCCCCAATGTCACACTTCCTGGCGACATTTCACTTCCCAGTGGAGTCGCCGACGTGGCAAGCAGTGCTGGTCTGACGCTGCCAGGGGCTTCCACCGACGTCGCCCCTCCATCCGCTGATGTCCGCAGTGTCACTCTTCCTGGCGGCATTGCACTTCCCAGTGGAGTCGCCGACATGGCAAGCAGTGCTGGTCTGACGCTGCCAGGGGCCTCCACTGAAGTCGCCCCTCCATCCGCTGATGTCCCCAGCACCACTCTTCCTGGCGGCATCACCCTTCCCAGTGGTGTAGCTGACATGGCAAGCAGTGCTGGTCTGACGCTGCCAGGGGCTTCCACCGAAGTCGTCCCTCCATCCGCTGATGCCCCCAATGTCACTCTTCCTGGCGACATTACACTTCCCAGTGGAGTCGCCGACATGGCAAGCAGTGCTGGTCTGACGCTGCCAGGGGCTTCCACCGACGTCGCCCCTCCATCCGCTGATGTCCGCAGTGTCACTCTTCCTGGCGGCATTGCACTTCCCAGTGGAGTCGCCGACATGGCAAGCAGTGCCGGTCTGACGCTGCCAGGGGCCGCTATCCCTGGCGTGAGTGCCGGTCTCCCCGTCCCCGACAATGCAAATGCCAGTGTGCCCGCCGCAGATCTCAGCCTCCCTGGTGCTGGCGACGTGGCGAGCAGTGTCAGTCTACCGGGAGCGTCTGCCAGTGGTGTCGCTTCCAGCATGGACATGCCAGGCGGTGTGTCTGCGGCGGCTGCAGGCTTGGGCGTGGCACTTCCTGCATCCCTCTCTGCGTCTTCTGGCTCAACTGCTGCCCCAGCCATTGACGCAGGTGCTGCATCATTTGCCTCTGCATTTTTGTGTTGTTACGAGTGTTTGCAATGCTATTGGTGTATCTTTACAAGGCTACCGCATCCAGATAGACATTGGCAACTTCAAGAACTACCTGGGAAGTATGACGAGTAATATGCTATGAAACATGACTGCATTTGCATGGACATGTCCAAAGTGTCCGGCTCTCTTGCCATGTCTCCTTGACATGTCTCAAGTCTCCTCCTCTCTTGCCATGTCTCCCAGCTGGAACGCCACTTTGCGCCATTATTGTTGAGCTTTGTTTGTTTGTTTGTTTGAGTCGGACTTCCGTATCCCTCAACCTGGACCTCCTGAAAGAAAGCTCGGTTGGTGCTAGTGATATGATGCATTATTCTAGCACATGCACAATGTCGTTTGCGACTTGATGGACAAGTGCACGTTCAATGCGCGCAATCTGTGCTGTTCTGTTTCCGGTGTGGGCTGACTGAGCTCTTAGGTGCGATGATGCTTGCTTGCTGAACTCTATCGCAGAATTGAAATTATGAGCAATTGGAGTTGCAAGTGAGTCAATCGTTATGTCAAGTCATACACTGTAGCAGTGCATTTTCATATGGCGCACTCGCCTTAACAACTGGACATCCACTAGTGATAGCGGGCCTTGCACATCATCATATTCCTGCAAGAACATGCTGCATAGGCTTTGTAGAACACGAGGCAAGTTAAGGGCTGCTTCCAAGCCTAAATTTTCCAGTGTTGTGCAGGAACGCGTGACATCTCACTTGCCGCCAATTTGCCCAACTCATTGGACCTCTCTTCTGCCACTCCTGTCACGGGCGTTGACATGCCTAGCATTGAGAGTGGCCTGAGTGTGCCCGTTGAAGGCATTGTGCCCTCCGCTGTGGATGCTTCCACTCTGCCAGCCGCCACCGGTAAAATTGAAGGTAAGCTCCAGCTGCAGACTCCTTCAGCAGCCTTCGAGTTCCATGTCAGGTTGCCAACGCACGGCGTGCAACCGACTTGGAGCATGCGGGTTATAGCCCGCGGCGTGCAAGCAACTTGTAGGATACGACTTATAACACGCGGAATGCAGCTAACTTGTAGCATGCGGATTGACTTGAAGCATGTGTGGTGATAGCACGCGGCACATCGTCGTTATTCCTTCAGCACGTACCCCCCCATTCTGCTCCTTCCGTTTCAATGTGATTGCCTAGGCCAACGTGGCGCGTTTGCAGGCGGGATCACGCTGCCCTCGGTTACTGCTGAGGCGGCTCCCCTCAGCAGTGATGTCACCACGCCAGCTCTCCCCACAGTGGACGCGGCACTGCCTGCTCCAACCTCCGCTGATCTGCCAGGACTGCCTGAGGCGGGGGAGGCAGCGTTCGGTTCCACCGTCTCAGCGGTCTTACCGTCCACCACCGTGAAAGCCCCCTCCGAGGAATCTACCTCCAGCGTTAGTACGGGAGCGGCTGCTTTGGGTGCTGGCGCGGGTGGCGGCTGCAGGTGGCACAGCAGCTGTCGCCGCAGTCATCCCTGGTCTGTCGAGTTCCATGGCCCCTGGAGAAGTGTCGCAAGCTGCCAACAACTGGGGTTCCTTCATGACTCCCCCCCCCTCTGCCGCGTCCAATGTGGCTGCCGATGTCTCCGTCACGGCGTCCTCCCTCTACCCGGAGCCTGACCTCAGCACCGCGTTCCAGTCTGCCAATGTTGATCTCTCCGACTCGTCGCGCTCGCAGGGCCCAACCCCAGACATCATCCACGACAGCGTCACAGGCATGTTTGACTACAATAGTCAGCTTTCCAACGTTGCCGTCAACGGCACTCCGTCTGCGGAGAACGCCGAAAACTGGGCTTCATTTGTGGCGGGTTCAGGGGGCGTTCCTGCTGGCTCGGCGTCTGAGCTGAATGTGTATCCATCTGAGAGCTTGGCCGACCCTCCCCCAACGCCTGCGGATGTCTCAAACTTGACAGCCAGCGATGTTGATGCCGCTACTGCCACGGTGTCTGCTTTGTCAGTGGATGCGCCCTCAGCCGCTGTGACAGGTGTGACATTGATTTCTCCGGAACCACCCTTCATCATGAATTGTAAACAAAATATGCACAACATGGTCATGAAGGCTGCCGTACTGCTACGTCATTCCAGTGGGAAGTTTTTGGAGCTGGGTTGCATGTGACGCAAGCGATTGCAGTTGCTACTGTACTGCCATGAAGTATTCAAACGAGATCGCATAAAAATGGCTGTTTGACAAACTTCCATCCCAAATCTCCAGATTTTTTTTGTCCCAACAATGCATTGTTACTATGTAACTTTCGGGGCTAGCAAAATCACTTATCCTGGTTCATTGTACCCAAAGTTGAATGGTATGCGACGATCAAGTAGTAGCGTTTTTGAATAGATAGCGGCGATACGGTACTTGGTATCTTTCATTTCACGACGTGTCGTACGTGCTGAGATTGGAGTTCTTGCAGGTGAGGGTGTCCTTGCTTCATTCATTCCCGAGGTGGCTCCCAAGGTTGTGGAGGTTGATGTGCCAGCACTTCCTGATGCAGCTGTGGATGTGCCCACCGCAACAGTCCCTGTCAGCACGGTCGCATCTCCTCCCGAGACCGCCCCGACAGCTCCTCAGACAGGTGCAGTCTTGACATGCGTTGCTCTGTACTCGGCTGTTATCTCAGGCACTTAACAGCCCCAAGGTCCTTGCTAGATCTCCCTCACATTTCTTTTCATTCCGCTACAACAGCTAGTTGAGCTGATTTCTGCTGCGTTGCTTATTCTAGTTGCTGCCGATGAGTAAAGTATATTCAATTATTTGTTGGGTGGGTTGTCATTAGGATATACTTGTTGCGCGCTCCTGCCCTCGAGAAAGTTTTGCATGACAGTACGGCATCGTCATGGATGTTTTGGCAACTCCAAATCCTCCAGAAAGCACACCACGATCATTCCTGGCGAACGCATCGACAATAGCCAGGGTGACGCAAGCCGGACTTGGCATGTCTTCATCTTACTCTGGTTGAAAAGACGCATCTGAAACGTCATGGCTCAGAATAGCTACCGCAAACCTGCAGCAAATATGAACTGCATTGTCTGTGGTGCAGTATCACCTTCAAGTACGCAGGGTAGCTTACGTATGATGATGAATGTTGTATCTGTTTACAACTGTACCGCATCCACATGGACGTTGGCAACTTTTAATGGATCTTTGCTGCAATCTATCGAGACTCTCCGCAGGGATACTTGGCTCCATGGCTAACTTGCGCTTGCCCATGCAGGTGACGAGGCTGCAGCCGACGATTCCGTTTCTGTGCCTGCCGTCGCAGCTGCGGGCGCAGCTGTCGCTGCCACTGCCGCCGCAGCGTCCACCACAGAATTGCCGAGCTCCTCCAAGAAGTCGGTGCGCTCGTGGTTCAAGCGGGCAAGCAGCAAGAAGGAAGGTCCTGTTGTCGAGAAATCCCCCTCCAAAATATCCTCTCTCTTCCGCTCCGCCACCACCAAGGCCCGCCCTTCGGGCGCCTCCGCGCCGTTGCCCCCTGTGACAGAGGCCCCCCCACCCTCGATGGACCCCGTGCCCGAAGATGGCGTGTCCACGCCCCTGCCGCATTTCGAGGCCAACCCCTCAGACGCTGCATCATCCGTCTCCGCTCCCCTACCAGCTACCTCAGCTGCAGATATCTCAGCCCCACTCCCGGAGCCGACTCCTGAGGACGTGTCCGTTTCTACCCCGGCCACAGCCACGCCAAGTGCAGTACCGGCAGCTGCTGCTGTTGACACCGCTGTTTCCGCGGTGACGCCCACCGATGCCCCACCAGCTGTGAAGGAAGCTGACACCTCTGCAATCGCCCCTGCCGTGCCCACGTCCAGCAAGGTGCCAGCGGCTGTGGTCGCTGGAGCTGCATCTACCCTTGCTGTGGGTGCTGCCGCTGCAACTGGTATCATGCTCTCTGGTGATGCGGACACTCCCGCCCTGGATGATGCTGTCGGCAAACCCGCGCTGGATGACATCGCAAGCAGTACAGCCGCACCAGCTGCTGCCGTCGTCGATGCCAGCCTCACAGGCTCGACAGCGGACTTGACTGCACCTTCCACAGTGGATGTCGTGTCTCCACCGCCCCTCCCAGCGGGCGGGGTTGACATCTCCTCTGACGTGGTTGCCAGCGCAGACACAGACATCGTCGTGATGGCTGTGGACGAGTCCGGTGCTATGGACGCAAAGGGGGTGACCGCAGCAGATGTCGATGCGGGCGTTCTGCCATCGTTTGATGTAGCATCCGATGATGCGAAGTTTGATACATCCCTCTTTGGTGGCACCGACGTGACTGACGTGCCTGTCGATACAAGCACGTTCCTTGGTTCGACCTTGCCCACCCCACCCTCTCGTGATGTGCCCCCTACTCCATATCCTTCTGGAATTGTGCCTGCAGGGGCCGCTCCGAGCAGTGACTTGGCTCTCAGCGAGCCATCCTTATCTTCCCTCAACGTCTCAGAAGTCTCCAGCACCCCAGTCGGCGCTATCTCAGGCCTCAGCGCTGCGGCGCCCGCGAGCTCGGTCGTTTCACTCCCAACCGTCCAGGAGAGTGCTCCCCTTGCATCCAATGTTGCGGCCCTGCCTCCCTCTGGAGTCGTAGCTGAGCCTGTGCCAGCGCTCGACAGTGTGGGAGACAGCGGCCTGCGGTCGATTCCATCCGACTTCACGTGTATTGAGACTGGTGAGGATGGTGAGGAGTATCTCGTGGAGACCTCTGGCCTCATGGATGTCCCTTCCGTGCCGCCCTCTGCTCCAGTCATGGAGCCCCTTGCTACCGTTGCCACGGACCTTCCATCGTCTGCTGAGCAGCCCTCACTTTTGATGCCTGCCGGTAGCTCCCTCGTTGCTGGCGCTGCTGCTGCTGGCGCTGCTGCACTTGGCGCCACTGGCGTTGCCGTTTACGCGTTGCAGGCTGACTCCGAAGTTGAGGTTCCCACCGCTGACGTGCCCAACCTGCCCTCAAGCGTTGCAGATGCCCCCACCCTTGCGGCGAGCGTCCCCGAGGTCCCCACTCTGCCCTCGAGCACCTCTGCAGACTTGGGCGTGAGCGCGCCAGATGTGACTGTGCCATCTGGCACTGTCAGCAGCCCTCTTGAGGCAGCTGGCTCAGTTGATGTGTCTGTGCCTGACGTGGATGCGCCACAAGTTGTCCTGCCGTCTGCTGATGTGTCAGCCAAGGGCCTGGCTGTGCCAGCTCGATATCTTTCTGCAGATATCGACGGCCCCACACCCCCTGCCGCCCCTGACGTGGAAGGTGTGTTGTCGTTGCCATCTTGGCATGGCATGTGAGCTTTCGCTTGATGATGATGTTTTATTGTTTTAAAACACTACCGCATCCCCATGGGCATTGGCAACCCCAAGAACTACTTGGGAAACAGTGTGCGCCGATGCCAGATTGAAAGTTCAACAATTGAGTGATGTGCAACGCGTCCACTTCCCTGTAGCCCGATTCAAGCACTCACGCACGCATGCGTCCGCATCATTGTGTTGCGACTCCCACTTTTGTTCGGAAACTTCATGCATTTCTGGGCATCTGGACCCGAGAAATGAAAGGGTCTGGCGAAGCACTGCATGACCAACTCATCATCACCAACTCGCCTGTCGTGCATGTTCAGGTGCCCTTCCACCATCGGCAGCCACCCTGGGCCTGCCTGATGCTGCCGTGGAAGTCCCCACCGACCTCAGCACCACAGTGACAGCCCCTGACGCCTCTGCTGCAGTGCCAGCCGTCTCGGCCGACCTCCTGGAAGGAGCGGCCCCCTTTAAACTCGAGGCAGAAACCCCCGCTGTCGCATTCACCCCAGTGTCTGGTGTCACAGTGCCCACCACTACCGTCCCTACCGCAAGCTTGCCTGTCACCGATGCACCGGAAGCCGATCTACCGGAGGTGTCTGCGAAAGCGGTGGACCTACCGGGCGTTGCCGCGCTTGGTGAAACATCGGTGCCGGATGTTTCCGTGCCTGACGCCGCAATGCCCGATGTCACCGCGCCCGAAGTGCTTGCGCCTCTCTCCAACTTCTATGCGCAGATTGACGAGGAGTACTCCGTACCCTCTGCGGCCTTTTCAGACACTGTATGGTCGAAGCCCACAGTGGACGCATTCGGAGTACCTTTGCCAAAGCCCACAGATGTGGTGGTCCCTGCCCTGGACCCGGTCTGGGCTGCGCCCACAGTCGACGCTTTTGGAGTACCCCTGCCTGTTGTCAAGCCCGAGGACTCGGACTTGACAGCAGCAATCACAGCTGCTGATGCCCCTGTGTCCATGCCTGAGGCCCCCACGGACGTGCCGGGTGCCTCTTTGGGTATGTCCAGCGCCTCCCTGCCCACAGCTGCCATCGCTGCAGCATCCCTTGGCGCTGTCGGCGCCACAGGTGCTGCGTTGGCAACATACACAGGCCTGGGCAGCAGCGCTGACGCGTCAGGCAATGTATCCGCCACGACTCCCGAGCTTTCAGACGTCACTCCGCCGTCCCTCGAGGTCAAGGACGTGTCTGTGCCTCCCCTTGCTGCCGAGCTCCCAGCAGCCCAGAAGTGACGCTTCCTTCCGTCGATGCGACCACGCCCTCGCTCGCAGCCGCCGCGATCGACGCCCCTGAACCTGCTGTTCCCAGCCCTGACGTCTCCCTGCCGGTCTCGAAGCTGCCCAGCCCGCCGAAAACGTCGTCTCTTGGTGCAACTGCAGCCGATATCACTGTTCCCACCCTGGAGTCGGCCGTCCCGAAAGTCGCCGTGCCAACTGCCACCATCCCGGAAGTCCAGAGTGTGGCAGCGCCAGATGTTTCCATTCCTTCGGTGGACGCCGCCGTTCCCTCCGTCTCAGCCCCATCCGCGCTTGGCTTGCAGATGACCACATCTGACGTTGAACCGCTCATGGACGCATCTCCCCCGTCAGTAGACCTCACCCCGCCATACCTAGGTGCAATGTCAAGCAAAGCAGTGGCTTCCAGTCCCTCTCCGGAGCTCGCAGCGCCTGCCATGGCCGTGGACATGCCGTCTGCAGACGTCTCTCAACCTGCTGTTCAGGCACCTGAGGGTGTTGCTGTTGAGCCGTCATCGACTGACGTGCTGCCGCCAAGTGTTAAGGCGGCAGGGCTATCGGCTCCCACCGCCACGGCCGCTACCGTGGGCTCCTTTGCGCTCGTTGGCGCTGCGGCCCTCGGAACTTCAGGTGTCACCTTTGCTTCGGACGAAGGTTTGAACCCTCCATCCGTCGCTGCGCCGTCGTTGCCAGTTGATGTCAAGGAAGCTGAGGTCACCGCACCCGCTGTGCCACTGGACGTCAAGGTTCCAGATGTTGCTGCGCCCTCTTTGCCAGTCGACGTCAAGGCGCCCGATGCTACCACCCCCTCCATGCCTGAAGTTCCCACGCTTTCTGGTGCTTTGTCTGCTGACGTTCCGGCACCTTCCCTACTGACTGCTCCTGGCGTGCCCAGTGCGCCTGAGGTGGATGGAGAGACACGTGCCCTCACGTCGTTCTTCCCTTCTGCTCCAGAGTTCCTCGAAGACGGCTTGTCGACTTCCTTGGACACCCCTGACCCGGCATTCGAGGTATGTACTGTGCATGCACACCCCCCTCTGATGTCTGTACTGAGCTTGGGCTTCATGCCCTTTCCTCTAATCCCAAGTTTCATGTGCGAAAGCTTTTGTGACATGCCCTCCTTGAACAGCAAAGCTTTCAACATGTCCTGTTGCCATGCTGTTCCCACGCCTCATGCCAGGCTTGTTTCGCTTGCTTGGCCTTGGAACGTCTCATGGGCGAGGGACGCAGCATAGCTGAATCCCTCGCAGGTGGAAAGATACACGTGTGCATGACACTGGACACTAGACGTCAAGCAGTTCATGCGCCGTCACACTTGACCTGGTTTCTATATCTTGTTGGCCATTTTGTGATTAAAGAAACGAAAAAAGTTCACCCGCCTGCAGGTGCCCAGCATCGGTGCAGCCATTCCAGAAGAGTCCGTTCCAACTGGTACTCTGGCAGGAGTTCCTACCCCTGTGGACGTTCCGTCAGTCGATGCACCCACGCTTGAGTTGACTACCCCAAGCGTGCCAGGCGTAGACGAGGTCGCGCCCCCGAGCGTCAGTGCAGACAAGTCAGCTGTCGACCTCACACTGCCAACCACCAAAGTCGATGTGCCAGTGGTTGATTCGTCATTGCCATCTGTGAACGCGACCACCGCAGCTGTTGAATCAAAGCTACCCAACACGCCAGCCCTCGACCCTTCCCTACCGGTTACATCCGATCTCAATCTGCCCAACGTGGACGCCTCCGCTGACTTGGCCCTGCCAACCGTCCGGGCGATGCCAGATGTGCCAGTCGACGTGGCTGCACCGTCGTTGCCCAGTGCAGCTGCGGACCTGTCTCTGCCCCCTACTGAGGGCGGAACGTTCTCCCCAGAGTCGACAGACCCCTTTGGAATGCCCTTTGCACCCATCACCTCGGCTGGTCTCTTCCCAGAGCCAACCGTGGATGTGTTTGGCACCCCCCTGAAGGGCGGACCGACAGACTCCACCTTTGGAGCGCTGCCTGAGACTTCTATCCCAGCGCCCACCACCGATGTTGACGTGGCCGTACCTGCACCTGCACTCCCCACAGCAGATGTCACCGCCCCCAGCGTAGCGACCAACGAGCCAAGCAAAATCGCAGTAGCTGCCGGCGCAGGCGCGGTCCTGGCTGCGGCGAGCGCCGGAGCTGCCACATTTGCCAGCACGGCACCTTCCAAGGAGACTGCAACACCAGCTCTTGCCGCCACATCCGAAGTGAGTGGCCTCTCGGGTGTGACCTCAATCATCAATGATTCAGTCAGCAGCGCTATCTCCCCGACCACAGACGGCCCAGCTCTGCCTTCCGACACGTTGCCCGTGCCCCCTGTGCGGCAGCTCGACAATATGCAGTCGTTCTATGTGGACGTGACGGAGGACGATGACTTTGAAGATGCCGACGAGTTCATGGATGCTCAGTCGCAGGGCTTCACTGAGGGCAGCGCTGCAAGCAGCTTTGTCAACGTCCCAACCCCTGGCATGCCAGATGCTTCCGCACCCGTTGTCACTGCCCCTGCTGTGCCCGCAGCTGGCATGCTGGACAGCGCACGCACGTCGGCGTCTGGATATGAGGTCAAGGCTCCCACAGTCTCCGCGCCAGGTCTTTCCGCGCCTGCCTTTGAAGATGTGGATGACTCAGCTCGTGGCGCCTTTGCGCCCACCGTCGGTATGTCGGGCTTTCCCTCCCATGAACCATGTCATGCCTTGTGATGTGCGAGCTCCCGGCTGGGGGTGCACCCTGTGTGCCGATGCACAACCTATCACATCTATGTTGCAATAAAATTGCCACTGGCCTGTGTTGGAGCCACTGTTTGAGGTGCATCTGCAGCCCGGTGGAAGACGTCAAGCTGTGTCGCTGGTCACTCTGCAACCCTCTGTACCGATGCGTAGTACATACTGTGAGTGTGCCAAACCATCTGCTTGCATGTGCGTTGCAGCGCTCGCCACGATGATCGACCATTTGTGATGACGGAAGGTGACAGCTGAAAGTATGTTGCCAGTGCCGTGGTGCTCGTTAATCTCTATGTTGATTCACGCCGACTTCTCCTCTCCCTTATACTGCCCACAAGGGCCAATTGTGCAGTGCTACCAGCCAATAATGGTACCTTATTGTATTGATGGACAGTGAATGCCAGTAACACCCTATGCAGGCGCTGTTGATGGCCCCAAGCAGCTGCAACTGACCCCGGAGGCAGTTGTGCTGACAACGGATCCCGTCCCGGTTGTCTCCGCGCCAACAGCTCCTCAAGTCTCCACGCCGAAGGCACCGGAAACATCCAAACCCACTGCAGCCCTCGCAGCAGGGGTTGGGGCTGTCACTGCTGGCGCAGCGGCAATCTCTGCCGGTGCATACAAGCTCTCCGGCATGGGCGCCAATACCAAGGCCACTGCGGCCCCCCCCGGCCCGGGCACGCCAGCCTCCAGCGAATCGATTGAGCTCGCCCCGTTGCCGAGCGTTGTGACCACCAAGCCCGCGGCGCCCGTGGTCACCGCCCCCACGCCGCCCACTGCCAAGTCTGGCAAATCGGGATCCATCTCTGGCTTCTTCAAAAGCATGTTCGGCTCGCCCTCGAAACCGGCTGTGCCCACTGTGGCCACCCCCGTTCCCTCTTCCAACACCACTTCGGTCAAGGCGGTGATGCCGAAACCAGAGGCGCCCTCCGTTTCAGCGCCCAAAGCCACCCCACCGACAGCTTCGGTGAGTTCCACGTCAGTGACAACTCCCGAGGTAGATGCTCCAAAGGGTTCTCTTCTGCCGTCCAAGCCCGTTGCCGCTGTGGGTGCGGGCCTGGCTGCGGTGGCATCAAGCCTGCCAAAGGTTGCAGTCTCATCAAGCGCTACCAAGGAAGGAACAACTGCATTCCCGCCAACTGCGCTGCCAACGGCGCCAACAACCGCACCAGCAATCCCCCTGCCAGTGCCAGGAGGCACGCCCTTAGGTATGGTCCAATTCGTGAGCAATTGCAACCATGCGTGGGAGCTAGATGTAACGTCTTGTATAGATTTGGCATTGCAACTGAAAACAGCAGATCCTGTGCTGGAACTGTGGAGTAAATAGTAAGGGGAGTCTGTACCCAAACCTCTCTTGCTTCCTCTTCCGTGTAGCAAATCCAGTGAAAACTCTGGGCATGCTGCGAACAACGTTCGTTGCACAACGTGTGAACTTCCAGGCTTTCCTACACATCCTTCCAGCCATGATCATCTCTGTTTGCACCGAGTGGCACTCGAGTGGACAAGATTTGAAAGCAACATTTGCCAACTTTGCCTCGCACCCTTGAGGCAGTGACACATTTCGTTGCCTAGCTGTTGGGCTTGAAAATGTTCATGAGCAGCGCTAACCACATTACCGCTAGATACCAGGCTGCAGCTGTGCGTTGCAACTCGGAGTGTGCATGTGGCTTGCTCTTTGACAAGCACGCCCCGTCTGTTCAAACTGCCTCTTGCGCACGCTGGCCTGAAGGCCCACGGAAAGAGCAACTGCTGATAGTTGATGTTCATGTGTTTGCAGGTGCGTTGCAAGCCTCCGTTGAGGATGCTCCGTCAGGGTCAAAGGAATGCTGCAATATGGCCACGGACCTCTTGGACCTGTCAAGCCTGCCAAACATGACGCACCGTCAGTTGGCATGCTACATTGCGTCCCAGAGTGCCAAGGTCGCTGCCGTGCTCTCTCGGGTCGTGCCGTCGGAGTTCCTCCACGGAGCTGAGACCGAGATGCCCTCCGTTCTCGCTGGCAAGGATGTCATGTGTTTGGCCAACTTCTTCAACTCCGAGCTCAACGACACCAGACTGCCTACCCGTAACCCGACTGCTACCAAGGTGAGCTTTCATACGGCTCAATAAGGCTGAGCCCGTGAGCAGGGACTGGGCGACATGGAATGGACACCTTTTTTGCCCCAATTCATATGTTCCATGTACATGTCAACCCTAGAGACACGTCAAGCAAACCTAAGCCTACCCATGCACATGGGGTGTTGGGGGAGCTATCCCACTCGGCACAGGGCCCCTTAGAATATGCCACATGTTACACATGTATGGTAACTCCACATGTTTCCCGTGAGTTCGCTGGCACCATGCTCAATGATGAATTATTATTTCTGCTGATCTTCTCGGTGTTCTGCTGAGTTCCCTTTGGCAACTCTGCTGACGTCATCAGTGAATCAGTTGCTCAAGTGCGGTTTGAGAGCATGCTACTGCACGAAACCTTCCATCTTTTACAAGACAAGAGGTGCCCGAGTGACCATGATTGCCTCCTGCTCCACTTGCCCTCAAGCGCCGTTGCATGCACATAACTCTGGAGAATCTGCGATCAACACCTCCTTGTGCATGAATGAGCGAGCGGGCAACACATGAATGAGCGGGCGGGTTGCATTAAAGCATCCCATAACCCCTACCTAGTCCTACACCAGTTGGAACGTTACCACTGGCTGGGGATGGCAGAAGGTCATCATTTCTACCACTCCTCCTCATTAGAAACTGCAGTGGTGTGTTGTGGAAAGCTCTTGCCGCTTCGCACCATTGCTGCAACGACTGAATCATTTCCGAGTGTATATCCCGACACACATCAAGAGTGTTGCTTTGCAGTACGTTGCTCCTCAGGATGGCCTTCAAGCCGCAGCGCATCTCTTCGAGCAGTCCATCCTTTCTGCACTCCGCAGGGATGGGGCCGCATGTGTGTCCTCCCTCATTGGCACCCAGCGCGTGCTCGCGAACGAAGCCGTCTACTACACCGCACTTGCTGCATTCGTGGAGCTCAAGCCTCACTACAACCCCCCCCCCCTCCGCCTCGACGCCTGGCCGCGCCACCGCCAACATCGAGGACCTCATGGTCGGGGTTGGCATGTGCATGACGCCCGATGGCGTCAAGGTCGATTCTGCCCCCGTCAAGCCCCTCCCCTCCAGCATCAAGTCGCTCCTCTCGGACGCCTCTGCAGATGTCCGCAAGATGATGGCGGGTGTGCCCTCGCCTGACATGCTGGCGTTCAAGGGCGGCAAGCTCCTCCCCCTCGACCCCAAATCCGGACTCGGGGCGCTCCTTGGCATGCGCCTTCGCCGCATGTTGGAGCCATCTGCTTCTGACAAGGGCCTCATCTACCAGAGCCGCCCGCTGTCCTTGCCCCAGGCCGTTTCCGCAGCGTCACTCTCTGCAGCGCTACAGCCTCAGCGCGAAATCTGGAACCTGGGAGGTGCTGAATCCGAGGCGTTGTTCGCGACTTGTGCATCAGACGTGACGTGGCCCTCCGCTATAATCGCTGCTGCCACCGCCGCGCTCGCCGAGACAGATGCCCTTGCCCGCGGCCCCGATGACGATGACATCGCTGCCCGGATCTCTACAAAGCCCGACGCCTTGTACTCCATCACCCTGGCCAATGTCCTACGCCCTGAGGAGGGGGTGGACAAGGGCGT
The DNA here is from genome assembly GCF_984573655.1 of Nuphar pumila. Taxonomy (NCBI): domain Eukaryota; kingdom Viridiplantae; phylum Streptophyta; class Magnoliopsida; order Nymphaeales; family Nymphaeaceae; genus Nuphar; species Nuphar pumila. Next base: position 665 of record NW_028323888.1, on the reverse strand, counting down.
TGCTGCTGCGGCTCTGCCGAAGGAAGGACTTGATGTCATGGCCAAACCCACGGCCGCAGCCACCGGTGTTGTTACTGCCGCTTCAACGGCGACGAAAAGCGCGACGAAAAGCGCGGCGACGAGCGCCGGTGCCGTGGCGACAGCTGCAAAACCGGCCGATCCGGCAGTGCCCAAGGTGACTGGTGGGATTGTCGCTGCAGGCGCGACAACAGCTAGGCCAACTGAGAAGGGAGACCATGTCAAGACAGGATGCTTCACCTGCTTCTCATGATTTGGGATGCCACGCCGGGACACTTAATAACAAAACTGACTCCTCCCTCCCATTTTCTGCACATGCCCCTAGGTGTCACTTGTCTTCTTCGCGCCGAGGCTGCTGTGCATGTAGTTGATGGAAGCATGAGGGTGTAGCCCTTGACAGCATTTGGGCGCACCAGTTTGGCGATTCCAGTTTCCATGCCCGTGCTCGACACAAACTCAGGGCCGACTCCATTGATGTAGGCACTCCAACTTATTGCTTTTGTCATTGTCCACAAACGGAACCAGATTTGTGTTGTGAGCAGGATTTAGTATCTTGAGTGTGAGTCTACACGGTTTGCAGCATTTGTGCAAAAGAGCTTTCCGAAGTGCTTCCCAAAGCTTGGAATTCGTCTGAAGCATCGGTAACG
>NW_028323887.1:0-24308 GCF_984573655.1 Nuphar pumila | reverse complement strand
CATCCAATGCTCCCAAGGTCCAATCAGTAGGGTGGGGCATGGCTTGTCTGATGGGACTTGCATACCCTTTATTGAATGTTGCACACAGTGCTTGGCCAGGCAGTTTGCTTTGAGGGTCTGGATTCCTGAAGGTGCTTGATTATCTGGGGCAGAAATGGGGGTCGAACCCCATTCTGGCGATGCACTGGTCGCGAAGCGCGACGCACTTGCAGTGAGCGCCGCATGAGAGCGTTCTCGGTTTGCAGTCATGCCGGGGGACGACGATCTCAAGCCATGCTGGCAACGACAAAGCGTGGGTGTGGTCAGCGGTGGATTTCGCGGACGAGGAGCAGAAAATCGAAATGTTTGCCATTCGGTTTGGGACTGTGGAGAGTACGTTCCCCAGTGTGCATGCTTTTATGCGAAGCTCATTCACACACGTTGGTTGTGCTGTGTGAGTAGCGACTCGTGTATGCTCCGTGCCCAGTACACGATTTTTCGGTACAAAGACAGGCGGAGCCTTTTTACACGTTCAGTCCTGTGTGCCCCACTATTTTGATTGCATCGACAGATTCATGCGATGTCTTGCGAACCAAGCACAACTGCGCGAGCCATCACACTGCCAGACAGGCCCCACCTTTGCATGCCACCACACGGATAGCAATGCATGTGTATGTTGACCATGACTTAGCCTGGTTTAGCGCAAACAACATGAAGAATGTGGCATCTGGTGTGTGTGGAAGGTCGTTATTTTGCGTTGGGATGGTACTAATGGCGGCTGTTGTGGTGCAGGGGCAAACGAGTTTTTGAAGATGTACGAGGATGCGATGGACAAAAACGAAGCTCTTCTGAAAGCTGATGGTGTCGAAGTGCCCACATTAGACGCTGGTGAGGCTGAAGCGGAGGTGAACAAGGCAGCTGAGGCCCTCGAGAAGGCCGCTGTTTGATGAGCCATGTTCGCAATTACGGGCATCTGCGGTTGTGGTGGCGAACATGCACGCATTGGATAGCACCCAGTTGTTTGTGGAACAATTTTGCACAGGCAGTTACAATGTCAAAATCATCGATGTGCCGGTCTTGTCCTGGCAGCCACATACGATTCCCATGTATCAGTGCAGGGTATTTCGTCACGACGATGCAACCGCTTTTTGTTGCATGTCGTGTACGAGCTGCATCACTGCAGCCTTCAGCAACACGCGGGAATAGATTGCATGGAATGGCATGAGCATTTGGTACATAAGATAATCTTGTAGTGGAATGCCTCTGTAACCGGCTCCTTTCAATGCAGTTCCAAGTTTGCATTCAAGGCACTGCTCCTCCACATTGATGGAAAGTCCCAACCAGGTGAATGCAAATGAGTCGAATGCGTCAAACAGCACATCGGATTGCCCTCGTGCAATTACGCGGAAGCCGCTGACTTCGTCCTGGTCGTAAAAGTCCATGTCTCGAATAGTTTCATCAGATGTGGTCTTACCGGTTGTTACGGAAAGGACCGCTCGTTCCCACTTCATCGGCCAACATCTGCACAGTAAAATCCCGGGCGGATGAACACCAGATCGAAGAATCAAAATCCCGGGCGGATGAAGACCAGATCGAAGAACTAGAGCAGCTGACTGAGGTGCCGTGTTGCACAAATGAGGAACGCAAGGCGCTCTCACGAATCAGAAATGCGGCTTTGAGATGGCCAGGCCACATTCAAGCTCTGGCAACCAAACGTTGGCGCGCAGTGCTAAATGCATGAATGGCGAATCGACGACTATCACGAGATATTTGGCGTCGACTCGGCGTCGACGTCGTCATCGGGTGAAGGGATGCACAGCAAATAGCCCGACCACCGCAAATCACCTCATCCCCTTACACCACCTGTCACTCATGCAGATTGCGTTTGCGCCCTGCTTGGAAAGGACAAGTTACATTCCCTGGACATAAGCATTCCCGTCAAACGAACACAGGTTGATGCGCACCTGAAAAATGAGCTACAATAAGCGTCTGTTAACCTCTCAGCGCTCGCCTTCGGTATTTCCGTAACAGGCACGGAAAGCTTGAAACAGTCTTGATACCACACACTCTGCATGGTGCCCACAGCATCCAGATTGCTGCCAGGAGGAGGTTCACAGACCTGAATATCATTTAGACAGGCTAGAGCTACTGCAGCTGCCGATACGGTGCACCCTGTTGCTACAATGGCCACTCTCTGCAACATTTGAAAGGCCATAGCGAACCCTGTGAAGGCAAACCCTGTCTATATGTTATTGAGAGGATCAGCGACCAAAAGCTTACGGGCATGGTTGTCGTTACATGCAGTGTCAGTCTGCTTTTACAAATTGGGCTATTTTAGCCATTTGAACGCCGCTGTTCTCCCAATTTGCTCGCCGTGTCACGCTGTGACACAGCACTATTCCCTGATAGTTGCGTACTTGATGAAGTGACCATACCGTAAGCCCTAATGAAGGTTGCTCCCTGTGCTCCAGGATTCTGTTTGTATACGCGCCTCCCTGCACCCCTTCAGAATTGCTCCAGAATGTTTCTTAGAGTTTTCATGCAAGTAACGGGATTGTGGAGCGCATCTCGCAGATTCCCTGCTTTTGCGTGCCCGGCAACAAAAAGTCAATACAAAAGCTTCACAGCATACCCGAGCTACTGAGAGTATGGCGGAGCCGGATCCCCGCGCACAGGCAGTGCTGGAGTTTTGGTGCGTTCTGCCAACGTTCTGCTCTCGAGATTGACAACCTCAGGCCAATCGAACTGGCAAGCGCGAGTGTGTTAATGAGGTAATATTGATGTTCTCGTTATCTTCGCCTTGCCGCTTGTTCTCTGTGGCCAGTCTTTCTACCTGTCGTCCGCGAAGCACAGACTGTCGCATGCGCAACTTTGCGCAACTTTTGCGTGCCCTTCTGTCTCACTCGAGGTGATATGTCATCTCGTGCGCAGGTTAGCTCCGGACTACCGTAACTGGAAGCGTAGCGAGATGCCCGAAGACCTGACCAAACTATGGTTTGGCGGAGGGGCTGAAACAGATGCCAAGATAACATCCCTGTTCCAAAATGACGTTGAGCGCATAGCTACCAGTGATTACGACCACTGGCTGCAGCACCCTTACAATGCGCTTGCAGGTGTCATCTTGATGGATCAGTTCACCCGCAACATGTATCGAGGCACTGCCAAAATGTGCGCCTGTCCTGTGCCCCTCCTCTCTGTTCGCTATTGGCCGCTGCTGTGCCGTGTATGTGAAACACTTTGTGACACGCGGTAGGTCAGGGGGTGCTATGAAGGTGCCTCAAAGAGGCGCCTGATCCCCTAACCCTCAAGTCGCTTGGATGGGGTGCTTGGGTCGGGCGGCCCGAAAAGGGACCCTTGACCCCCTACCCCCTCCAAGTGGACATCAATTAGACATGAACTTGAGTTCCCGAAATACCAACTCAGCTGAATGGCCCCACAAGAACCGTAGAGAGAGTAACCGAAACACATGCAAGGTCAAAGCATGTGCTGCAATCGTGACTGGATGTGGGCTTTGATGACTTTCCCTATCTTGTGATACTACATTCTAGATCCTCAAGCGGGGGGTGGGTGGCCAAACTTCGACCCCAAACCGCGCTGAAAAACATGGACCCCTGTTCGACCTTCCGGCCATGGGTCAAGGGTCATCTTCCCCCTGACCTACCGCGTGTCAGAAGTGTTTCATGTGCAGACATAGGTGAAGGGAGTTGTGTGTACCGTATCATAACAAAGTACCCTCATGAACACCTAAGCCAATGGTAGGGACACCCCATGAACTGGAGACCGTGTGGCAGTATCCTGTTGAGCAGTGCTCAGGATGAGTATGAGCCCGACCATACTATAAGCAGACTGCTTGGTACCAGTAGAGGACAAGGAGATATCTCGGTCCCATCAGATTCAGCCCGAATACCTCCGTGAACATTCCTTTAGGCTTAGAAGCGCTTGGCTAACAATTGTGGCGCGCCGTCTTATTTGATGTGGGATTCCTGCATGGCGAGGCTGATCGAATCCTACAAGAAAGCAGATGTGGATGTTCTCTCATACAGCCCCCCATTGGTTGCTCGATGCTCGCCCTCACACACAAACCAATATTCAAGAGTCTGGATCATGAGGATCACGGTGTACACACAGTGACCCTATGCTTGAGAACGCCTGGGCTGTTATATAACAAATAATGTAAACTGTGATCAGCTTTCTCTCCTAAATGCTCCGCCGCAACCTCACTATCAAACAACTAGCTGAGCACCTCCAATGAGTGAAACCCGGAAATCGGGGTTGAACGGGTCTCACTCGAAAGTTTGGGTGGGGCTGTATGTGGCGTGTACCCTTTTGAACGCCACAACTTGTCACGCCAAGGATTGTGATTGTATCTGACTCATAATCAATCCTTGTCAACGACACCTTTCGCATGCAGTTGGGGCATTATCGTCCAGGTCTTTTGAGCAGCACACGATGCGATGCATCATTGGCATTTGTGGCAACCACTTCTTGGCTAAGGGCGGCTGGTAAGGGCAGCTACGGAGGAGTTCTGAAATGAGAAACGGAACGTTTAGTCTGTTGGGCTGTTTGTCTCACACCCCTGCAAAAAGGTCACATTTCCTGGGGTGGGAAGGCCGATAGTTTGGCGCAATCCCTTCAGAGCGGATAGCCCTTCGTGGAGGCATAACAGTCCAAAGTGTACGAAAAAACATGGGGAAACATTCTTGGAAACGTATCTATCGCACAGTTCCTAATGGAGCTAGCAGCACTGCACATTGCATTAAACGAGCCAGAACAGAGTCTGTGTGCGGTATTGAAAGCACCAACAGTTTCGATCGATTCAACAATTTCATCCAAGTGCGCTCGCCAAGTTCAAACAGTTTCATAGTTATACGCAGGTTGTTTGCACATGCGTTGGATCAGCAGCTAGGCAATTAGGGATGAGAATGAGCAACCAGCCTAAATTTGCTTTTGTTTAGGCTTTGTATGAATCAGCAGCTAGGCAGTTAGGGATGAGAATGAGCAATCAGCCTAAATTTGCTTTTGTTTAGGCTTTGTTTGGATCAGCAGCTAGGCAGTTAGGGATGAGAACGAGCAACCAGCCTACATTTGCTTTGATTAGGATTTGTATGGCTTTTTTTTAGGCTTTGTACGACGCTTGTGCAGGTATGCTCTGGACGAGAAGGCCCGGCTTTGGAGCAAGCATATCCTTGACAGCGGCCTCTCGGCTGATTACCACCCGGTGCAGGTCTGGATGCTGGCGATGCCTTTTATGCACGGAGAAACGAGTGAAGACCAGCAAGTGCGTCTACATGTCCCTCCTTAGAACGCCAGCTGTGATAAATGGCCTTCACAGCCCCAAGGTGCAGGGCTTTTGTTGTCGGCAATGTTGCCATCAATTATGCCTGATATTCAGCGATTTCTTGGGTCAGCAGGGAACCTAGAGCGGTGAACAGAAGAGCTAAGCCGCGGTGTTACATTGTGCGCACCACACTCAAGTGCCTCTGTAAGGGCGAGCATGCAATCCGAGTATGCATGGTATAAGAGCAAACAAGTCGTTACAGATGAGTCACGAGACTACTAATCGCAGACTAAGTATAAACTAGAAAAGCCCAGTGCAAGTTGTAAAGCTCCGCCAGCTGCGCGCGAAGTCTCCAAGGCAGCGATGGTTCATGACTTCATCACCCCTGCACAGAGATACTTGCTCACATGAAGCACTCTCGTAGAGGATATCGGGCACGATATCATAGCATATCATAGCATGCATGATATTGCATGCCATGATCGGTGATGAGGCATGCACCTTGATTCGTGATCTCAAGCACTTTAATTGCGGCCCAAAGAGCCCTCTAGACCAGAGCAAAACCGGTCCCGGCTGCCTGGTGTTATAAAACCTTCTCCTACCCTGTTACACACACCTGCAATGCGTCATTGGTGGAGGTGATGAGTTTGCTAACTAACGCTTCAACAGTGTCTTGGCTCTCCATCGTGCCCTCAGCTCCATTGAAGTACTTGCATGTGGATGCTGTAGTGTTGTGAAATCACACATCGTCATAATGTCACATAGATAATGGCAAATCACACATCATCATCATTGACAGCGCCAATGATGTGTGCAGCGCTGCCTCGACATCATCCAGGGGGAATTCAACAAATTGACTGCCGAAGGCGAGGCTGATTCACCGGTGGGCAAGCTCTTGCAGTTCTCAAAAGGCTTCGGCGAAAAGCACAAGGTCGTCGTTGACGAGTGGGGCCGTTTCCCACATCGCAACGCTATCCTTGGCCGCGCTAACACCGAAGCAGAGGAGGTCGCATTTAAAGAGAACCGAATCCCTGCGTGGTGAGGGAAATCTCAGCAAGCATATAAAGGGGGCCGACCCCTGTTTTGCCTTGATATGCATGAACATGCAGGGTATCTTATGTCTGATGTATGGTTGGCTGTCTCGCCCGTTGCCAATGCCGCCTTGTCTGGGCTGGCGTACTTGTTTTGTTCTTGTTCTGGCGTATGGTGTTTCACTTTGCACATTTTGAACTCTGAACACTCCTGTCATCCTGCCTAGTCAACCTCATCGGTGTTGCTCGAAGGTTCCAGGAGGACTATCTGTATTTTGCATGCAAGTGCGTGAGGGAAGCATCTGTGCTGGCTTCCATCTCAGGAGAGTATGGAGAATGCAAGCCGTGACCAGATATTGTCATTGCAAAACTAGTTTATAGTGACATGGACATGGGCACCACAAGTGCAACTTAGAAATTTGCTGATGACCACAGACGATTCCTCTCGGGTGGAATGAAGTTGTGCCAGAAACTGCCTGATCAAAGAAAAGAAAAGAGGTGTGCCAGCCCAAGGAAGGCGGCGTTGACAACGGGTGAGATAGCCACAGCTGAACTCGCGTCAAAATGGAGGGATGCAGCATCCCCCGAAGAGCGATTGGAACACGGAATGGCCCGATCACTAAGGTGGCCGTTGAGTTATCCACGCTGCACAACAAGGCCATGCTGCCTGATTACCGTACCCTGACCTAATATGTGATGCTACCACCCTGCCAGACTGTGAGGTCATGTGCCCTCTGGCAATCGTAAAAAAAGGAGAGTCTGCCCGCTTTGCAAACCCCCCTTCACTTTGCAAATCAAATAGTGCATGGGGTACACGACATGGTGCATGGTGTGTGTCTCTATGGCATTTGCAGCTTGCTCCCGAAGCTGCAATGCGCATGGTAACAGGTTGCGCAGATCAATGGCCGCCACAGATCAGTTGCAGATTGCGATATGCAAGATAACGTGAATGGCAACGGTGGAGAATGGACATGCTGCTGCACGTGCGGGCGTGCATACCGACACTTCACACTTCGCGATCGTCGGACGGACGATTCGTGTTGCGTTTCACCAAGCTGCCTGCAGGGGCACAAGGACAAGCCGCTCCCCACATTTTCCCATGCTGATGACGTGGAAAGAGCCAAAAATTACCGAGCCGACATCGAGTTCTCCAGCGAGATGTTGTTCGCGGAGCAGGTCGCATGTGTATCGCCTTGGGTCACCATGGGTCGCATGTACAGAAACGGTCTTACAGAAGGAGATACGTTATACATACGCAATGAATATGCTTGAATGCGTCCACCTACGTTTCACTGTGGTGGCTTTCTAAGGTGCTTTTGACTTCTTTCATGGGACAGGGTCTGGTCGCCCCGTGAGGGCCCGTCTTTCTCCTGTATACGCTTGCGCACTTGCACAAGTTTTTGACTTCCTCTAGGCATTTATAGCATTCACGGAAGCATCTGCGCTTGCTTGTTTTCCATGATGGATATGGTGCCATAGTCATCTTGTGTCAGCATCACTTTTGCCTGGTAATGGCTGGGACGAGATATGAGATGACGGTGCTTTCCTGTCTTGATTAGACTGCAAACCACACGAACCCAACAACTAGTCACAACTTGTGTGACACAAGGCTTGTACTTTTTTACAACTTCAGTATTCCTTTCCGCACTTTTCCCCATTCGTCTGCAGTGGTCATGAACGGAACTGGTTTCACACAAAACTTTGATGCAAGTGATGGGAAGTCGAGCTAGTGCATCTGCCGTAGCAGCTTTTCGTTCACTCCCTGTACTTTAGAATTGCTACTCAGTCACTCGGCACTTTTGCGTCCTCTGTTCTCAGCCACATGCCCTGGTCTCTTCCACTCGGTCATATCAACAGAGCGGTCTATCGCGGCTGGGGTGTGTTACAAGTCACCATGCGGGACACATGAGTTTGCATGAACGCTATTCGCGTGCTTCTGCCGTGTCTCATGTACTGTAAGTGTCTTCATATGTGAATGTTGAATCGTGCAGTTGGCGACCAGTGCGTGCGCTCCTGGCCATGTCATTTTGCATTACATTTTTGAACACGCCCACAGGTGTCACATCATCATTCTGCTTCGCTTCAATCGTTTTTGTACATGAACTGCGTTTGGTACTTCGTTATCCGCCAACCCCCCGCATTCGTTCGCACGGCTTTTCTAAGCGTTTGAAAGTCCGCAATGTATTGAATGTTTCTCTGTTGGAGGGTGGGAGAGCCAAACTTCGATTCAATTTGTCCACTCTTGATGCGTGGTCGTCAGGGGTTTCCGTTGCGCACGATTGGAGTAATTGGAGTTCCGGAGTAACGCAGTCCGATATGCTGCAACAGTTATGAATTACCGTGACGTATGGTTCACGTGATGCCTTGTCTGCAAGTCGGGGACTTTCCCAGGTGAAAAGTGCTGACGGTTGGTCTTAGCGCTCCTGTAACGTTCCGAGTAGTTATGTGTAGCCCCGATCTCTGTCTACAGTGCTCAGAGCGACTGTTCCGTCCTTCTATGCTGATAACAAACATTTCATGCGCCCTGAAGGCTTCGTCGTTGGTTGCTACGCAGAGGTGTTTGTGATCGATTTGGATGGGGTGGGACGCCACCATTTCACACCAAGCTATGTACAGCTCCTGGCGAGAGTGCCATGGTACAACGCACAGGCCCAAAGCAAATGATGAAACTCATTCTTATCCGCAGGGTGTCCACCAGCTCGCAGCTCAAGAGCTCATTTCGTTTTTCACTCAGCGCCATGGTAGCCATCGATCTCCAATTACAGGGTTGAGCGCACTCCTGCCAGCCAACTTGGAAACCGCTGCCAGCTGTTTATGTGATTGCACATACGATCAATCAGCCACAGCCATATTATTGCGGTAGCCGTCTGTGTGACTTGCAAGGCAGCATAGTCTGGGACACAGTGAACTGCAGCATCCAAGAGCCAGCATGTCCACCTTGGCGGCTGCAACCATGCCGGCTAGCAGTGCCTGGCGAGGAGAGGAAGGCGTTGATTCAGCATGTTCAGTCAGGCGCCATAGCTGAAATGCTAGCTGCACTCTCAACCCTTGCAAAGGTGCCTTTGCAGCAAGATTCACCTCGTTTCAGCAGCTCTGCTTGACAGTCCTATCTCGGCTGTCGTGGCTGGGCCATCGAATTGTTTGGCGAGCTGGGCCGGTCTTGAAACCCTGAGACTCGCCAGAGTGTGTCATTTGCCATGCAGCCATTGCAACACCCGATGGAAGGCACTGCCGGGCTCGGCAATTCCCCAATGTCAGATTCTAGAAGGTGTGTGTTTTCTTCCTTCTGTATCCTACTCCTTTTCTCTCTCAGGCTCGCAACTTCTGGTCGCTGCGTGCGCCTTTGCTCTAAGCAATCCCCCCCCGGACCGGCGTCCCCCACGAAGGTGCCAGGAGGTAGCTGTGATAGGCAGATGTATCTTTCTACAGCACTTCCGCATCCACATGGACATTGGCAATTTCAAGAACTACCTGGGAATCAGTGCTATCGTTACCATCACCTGAGGCTAGCGTAGCTGGACCAGCCTGACCAACCATAGAACCTATGCCTGAACAAAACCGGATGTCTGGTACCAGAATTGCCGACTTTCGTCCTCTGGATGGTCCCACCTTGAAAGCCGATCATGCTGGCCGTCACCAGACCCCTACCCCAGATTTCAGGTTCATTTGCAGCCTGGTTGCAGCCTGGTATCATACGCGGTCAAATGACGAGAGCCACGCATGTCACATCAGTCGACGACGAATAGGTGATGATGCAACGTATGGGCAGCCAGTCTCAGTGGCAATCACTTTTACAGCCCTCGTGTAAGCCTATCGGAACTATCTGTCGGCAGCTATGCTCTGTCTTGAGACGTCATCATGCTCCTGTTGAGACGCGTAGCTGGGAACATTCGATGTTGTGAACTACAGCCTGTTTCGTGGCAGATTGGAGTACTGCTGGGAGCTTTCGATGCGCATACAGAAGCAGGACAACGAATTATCATTGCTGCACGAGGTTCAAGCTTGGGGTGTCAAATTCACAGCGTTTCCTATGTAGTTCTTGGAGTTGACCATGTTTATGTGGATGCGGTAATGTTGTACCTGCTTTGCTGCCAAAGGCAACTGGGTGGAAGATACATCATCCCTACATCACATAGATACTGGCAGAAGAAAGTCAAGAAGCAACCAAGACTGCACATTCGAAGTGATACAGCTCATTGAACGTCAGTGGTCGGACCAAGCAAGCCTGTCATAAAGGCGCGGCAGCTCAACCTTGAACAGAGCGCCGACACACCATCATCGTTATCAGGGTATACTTAAGGGTATACTTAGGGTATACGGTGTGGTTGTATTCCGACAAAGGGAGCAGCGGCTTATAATTCTGGATTCCAAGCATGAAGTTCAAGAAGGTTTGCCTCGCTGCAGGTCACACAATCGTGGAGATGAGCACTATAGCGGAAGCGGCATGCAGCGAGGGGAGTGGCGTTCAGGGCCCGTCCCGGCCCCTCGTGGCCCTGGCGGGCCCCACACAGCGATGCAGAACAATGCATCAAGGCATCGCCCAGACGGGGGGGGTGGCTGGTCGGGGGGATCGCGGGCGTCCGCAGGGCCGCCCTGGAAAGGCGGTGGCAAAGGCTCCAAGTGGAAGGAGAGCGATGAGCACGTGGAGTCGCGTCTCTCGAGGCTGCACTATGAATTGGCTGCGCTTGTCCGGCTAGCAGCGGAGACAGAGGACGAAAAAGCGAAGAAGAAAGCCGCACAAGCGGAGCTGCTTGTGATCGCCCAGCGCCTATGGGGAAAACAGGTGTGCTCACATCCGCAGAGTGGCACGCGATGCTGAAGTTGCCTCGATCTCTGTCCTCAACGCTGTCTATGTCTGCTGTCCATGTCTGCAATAGCGATGGCCACAGTCAGTGTAATGTCCGGCTGGCATCCCAAATCTACGTGTGTATTTGGAATGGCCCGCAACTACGTGCGTTTTTACAATCACAATGGTGTGATATAGCTCACATTTGCTTGCAGAATTGCTTCACTGAGTGCGATGAGTAGCGTGGCTGCCGTTCCTTCCAAATACACAATTGGTTTCGGACCGATGAGGTATGCTTGCCTCAGGTGATGGACATCATAGCTCTGCTTTCCAAGTAGCATTTGGAAACAAACATGTCCTTCGCAAAGACTGCAAAGTGGTTCGATTTGCAGGTCTCGGTGGTGATACATGGGAGCTCCAGCACCTCAGCAGCATTGCGAAGATCGGATCTGGACCTTGTCGTCACCGGAGTTCCGAACCTCCCAGCAGCTGACCTCGCCAATGGCAATGGCTACATTCCTTTTACTCGGGAGAAAGTCGCAGAGTTCCTGGACCGCTTGCATGCGTGCGCCCTCCCTCAGATGCTGTCTCTCACGGATTTGGTGCCAGCTCCCTAAATTTATGAGACAGTGCTGTACAACTGCGTAGCTGGCTGCCCATCTTGTTGAATCACCACCTACACTCCGATGTTGAACATCAGCGCTTCTGGTACCAGACATGCTCTTGTGCATTTTAATCATCATTCCCAAGTAGTTCTTCAAGTTGCCAATGTCCATGTGGATGCGGTAGTGTTGTAAACAGATACATCATCATCATTCCCACTCTTCTCGTCGCATTTTGTTTGCGGAGCTCTTGCTCGTACCCTTATGGATAGCATTGTTGTCCAACCCATCCTTGTTGTCGAGAAGTATAAACAGAGTGAAAATGCATTAGCACTTTTCTGACAGTGCAAATGCATCATCATCAGTCCCTGCCATCCGATGCGCTCGCGCGCAATCAGCCTTCCGCCACGGCTATGCTCTGCGAACTACAAATCAAAAGGAGAACTACAACTGGACGTTGTGCGTCTGCAAGCAAAGCGAGATCGAGCACCATTGGCTTTTTATTCACCGCTCGAGGTACCATGCAGACCTGAGAAATCACTGAATATGTGGCATAGTTGATGATAAAATTATGCATCATTCGCCGAAACAAAAGCCTTGACGAGCACTCCCCTCAACCTGACAGCCTGCGCGGCGATGCAGGATGATCTTCGACGAAACTGACATCGCGAAAGGCGGCAAAATCGTGCGATCAGCGCGCATGCCTCTGCTCACCCTGCATATGGCGTCTGGGGTCGATGTGGATCTGACCTTGGGGGGCACAAGGAGCGTGAAGATGACTCAAGTGCTGGACGCGCACTTTGCCCAGTTGCCATTTGCTCAGCCGTTGCTGCTTTCTTTTAAGGCCATCCTCAACGGGCGCCTCTTCGAGCAAGTGAGAGGCCTGCACTCAGTCGGGCTGTCTTCGTTCTGTGTCACTCTCATGGTCATCGCTTTCTGCAAGTGGCGGGTGCGTCTCCCCCTCACGGCCATCGCACATACAAAGACACTCTGTGCGTGGTGCGTCCCCCGCTCATGAAGGCGCTTGCCTTCTGTCGGTTTCTTCCTTCATCTTTTTCTGAAGGTGCTCGCCTTCTGTTGGTTTCTTCCTCCTTCTTTTATTGAAGGTGCTCGCCTTCTGTGGGTCGCAGATGCTACTGGGGAGCATTAACCTGTTTGAGTTGCGACACACTCAGCAAGATCCTGGTTACAAGCCACTCAAGGATTCTAACCAAATTCATGCGGATGTGACAGTATTGTGAAACGATACATGATTAGTGGTTGTCCAAGTATGGCCTCATTTGGAGGCTAAGCACACAAGCTTTGGCACACACGATGAAACCATCCTTCGAACAAATATGGAAAGTTGCCTTTTTGATTATTTAACGGCGATACGGTACCTCATGATAGTGCCATGAAGCCTCCCTGCTTGCAGGCCACGCACACGCCCAACTCTGAAGACCTCGGCGAGGCGTTTTTGGACATGCTGGCGTTCTTCACAGGGACGAGCGCCTTTGACATTCGGCAGCATGCCATCGATGTGACAGCGAACGACGGTCTCGCGCCCAAGTCCGAAAAGCACGAGTTTGAGCAGCTCAACGAGGAACAGAAGGAGCAGCTGCGGGCCCGCCTCTGCGTCATGGAGCCTGTCGGGGGGCACGATATCGGCCTCGCGGCTTACCGCGTGCCGGACTGCCTGGCACGGCTGCGGGAGATGCATAGCAAGCTCGTTGGGGCTGAGCCGCTGTTGCGCTGCCCGGTCCGCCATGCTCAGGCGCTTGAGGTACGCATTCTCAGACCTCTTCTTGTATCTTACAATTGGCCGCCTCATCATTTCTTCAACTCTCTAAGAAAACGGTAATCTTCAATTCTGCAGGCCTCTTTATTAATCTCAAATCGGCCTCTGGAAATGGCGTTTTTGAGATGATGAAATTTAACCTACATTCAACAACGCCGCTATGGAACACAAAATCAAGCATGGCCATGAGGTAGTCCCGTTGCCTTGTGGGCATGGGACCGGAAGTGAGAAAGTCCTTGATGGTAGATATGGCATCATGGATGGGAACGTTGTCATAAAGGCCAACTACATCACCAGTGACAAGGAAATTGCTATCACGGTGATTTCAGATTTTTTTTATTATTATGTCATTGTACATCCCATGTCTCATTGTTGTGTGTGCCCTTTGAGATCTGCATCATCTCCGGCACAGCAACGGAAGTTTCATGTCCCACTACATGATTGCAAGGCTCAAGTCGAAATGCGCACGTAAGCATCGTGGGCTTTAAAGCTCAATCACTGGCTTCCTGGCAGTTGCATGGGTCTTGAATGGGCTTGCTTGCATACCGCTATGCCGTCTCAGCCCTCGCAGTGAACTTGCGTTTAGTTTCGACTACGGCCCTGTGAGCTTGCCTGCATGCCTGTGTCTACTTGTAGGTGTGAGCTCATCTTTCAACGCATTTAACACATACTCAACACATAGACGCTGGTTTGGTGCAGGTACCACACTTCTTCCCAAAATATCATGCTCCGATGTCAGCCAATGACAGATATTATACACATCATACACAAGTTCTGTTTGTTGTCAGAACGTCATTTGCTTTGCTGTCAATGCAATGGCCATCTGTCGCCATTCTCCGCTCCATTTCCCACGTTGCTCCCAGTTCGTCCATATTCCCACGGTCAGAAACAAAACTCCTCGAGGTGTTCCTGCAAGTGTCCTAGCTGCTTCTGCGTTCACCTACGACCTCGCAAGGCCATACCACACTGCAAGCGCACACGCTGCGTGCGACCTGACAAACGAGCATTGTGTGCACATGGCAAGCTGTCGGAGCACTGTAGGAGAGGACATACATCCGAACTGTTGCCGCCCAAGCGAGTGGTGAGCAGTCGCCGCTCATCCCATGCGTCCCCTACCCTCCCATCCTGATGCCCTCCCCATGTTCTTTCATGCACACATCTAACAGTGGCGGCCCATTGCAGGGTATTTGCGCGCCAGACAGCTACTCGATGCGTGCAAACTTTGGAGGAGGAGACGGCAATCAGGTCCTCGCAGTGTCCGAGGCATGGCTGTCGGCACAGCTACCTCTCCTCGCACCACTAGTCTCCGTTTGGCACGCTTCTGCCTCTTTCACCCCGGCGGGCATCCACAACCCCCCCCGCACCCGCCGCCGATGACGCGGAGGAGCCCAACCAGCCCTCCGGCACTTTCTTCGCACCCGGGGTGGGCCCTGTCCCGCTCGGCAAGCTCCAAGAAACCGTCGCCGCGTCTGGTGGCACGTTGACCACTACAGCGCGTGCCTCGCTCCCCCCCCCGCTGTCCACGTCCAGTGCGATGGCATACGCTTTACCAGAGGTGCCGTCCGCCATGTCTGCACTGGCCCCCCCCTTGCTCCAGATCCCAAACGGCAGGGTGCCCAGCACTGCAGGAGCGCATCCCCTAGCGGCGACATCGCCTTCGTCCATCTCCCCCTCGAAGCTCTCGATCAAGCGCGAGGCCCTCAGGTTCACCTGCCCGCCCAAAATCATGATCCCCCACGTCGCCGCGCTCGACCAACCCCTTGCCAGACACCGCACAGCCCCCGCGAAAGCCACGCCACACGTGAGTCATCATCCTATTCAGACGCGACGCGGTGGCAGTCAATGGAGGCCTCCCCGGGAGGGTCGCTGCCATTCAGCCTACTACAAACTGTTACCCTGAGCTCAGGACGACCCTCCCTCTGTGCGGCCTCGCTACGAGATGAGTTCCCCTCTCTCGCAGAAGCCGCGACATGCTCGCCCCGCTCCGCGCTCTCGTCCCGCCATAGCTCCATGGGCTTGCGACTGCGCAGCCCGCGCGCCAACGGGCGCTGCAGCGGCGGAGAGGACGCCGGCAGCCCCTGCCCCCGGGGGGGCAACTCGGCGCGGAACTCAGGCCCGTTGCCGGAGGGGGCCCCCCGCGCCGGCATCCACGGGCCCCTCGCGTAGCGTTCGAAGTCTCACACTCGCGCGCAGACCCACACATCCCTGGCGCCCGACTCACCACCTCCTCTTTGCAGAACGTATCCCACCCTGCCGACCATACCGCTGCATCAGCGGCAGCTGCTGCGCCGCCACACGGCGGCAAGGTCCTCCGCTCGGCGCTTAGTCAGAGCGGTAGTAGCGATGTTACCCAGCCGCCGCAGCAGCCCACAGATGTGAGAGAGTGTGCTGAGTCAGAAGACCCCTCGCCCCCGCACGCCACCTTGGCAGTCACGGCGCCACCTTCCAGCACACTTGAGAACCCCAGGGCCGCGCCAGGGGCTCGCGTTGCCGGCACGCCCTCCGCCGACGCGTCAGAGAGGGCCGGAGACGCGCAAACGGCGGCTGGCGCGGTCGAATGCCGTAGTCAGGAGCTGCCGGCAGCAACCCCCAGGATCTCGGACGACATCCTCAGCCGCCTTAACACGCAGACGCTCTCGAGCAACGCGAGTGCGGATTACATGGGGCCCACCCGTGGGCGACTGGCAATGCGCTTCCATGCCATTTGTCGCAGGCATGGCGCCTGGTGGTGCGGGCGCGAGGGGTGCGAGTGTTGCCGCGCCAGCAGTGAGCGAAGGCTCCTTCTCAGCTGCAGTGTCCGTTGCGCGGCAGATCCGCCGATCCTCAAGCAGTGGCCAGCCTCGGAGTAGCCAGCTCTACACGTGCATCCACAGTCGACCCGCAAAAGACGAGCGCCCCCCCCCGAGATGCCCAGCCACCAGCAGCGCCCTCCCGCGGCAACTGCGTCCAAACCGATCACAGAGCCGCAGCTGATTGCGCAAACACCAGCCTTAAATGGTGAGCTTCCAACTGCCGACACCGAGGAGGCGCTGTCCACTACAGCGCCGCCCAAGCGTAGCCGCAAACAGGCTGCGGCGGCGGCCCGTCTCGCAGGCAGCGGTCAGGTCACTGAAGGCGCACACGGCGGCCCCCCCGCGCCGCGCAAGTCGCGTAACGGCTCCGCCTCAACGCGTGGAAGATCCTCAGCAGGTCGTTCGGCGGGCCGCTCCCATCATGGCTCATCGCACAACGGGTCCGAGCGCGGCAGAACCAGCGCTGCTGCCAATGCCGCCAGCTCACTTGCCGCGATGACGGACGAAGGCGCACACGCAGACTCAGACGCCGTTGGACCGACCAACGGCGGCCGCCACGCAGCCAGCGCGAGGCAGGGCCTTGCGCAAACGGACACAAGGCAGGCGCGCACAGACACGCCTACCTCCAGCTTTTACTCGGCCGCCTCTGAACGGGTGGATTCGAACCGGACAAAGTCAGCTCGTGCGCGCGTGCCAGCGAGTGCCGCAGCGCTCGACGAGAACGTACCCGGTGCGCACCGCGCTCGTAGGGTGCAAGATCTCAGAACGTCCGGGGGTGAAGCGCCCTCTGGGAGAGACGGCGGCAACGCGGAGCGCCCACACGACGCCCTTGTTAGCAATGATGTTTCTCGCGACGACGTCAGCCGGTATTCGTCCGACATCGCCGTCGCTCGCGGCAGCAGCGGCCGCCTGTCTCCAGAGGGAAGCATGGGCGGCGTGGACTTCGGTGGGCGGCGGGGGCACGGGGGAGAGCACCGCGGCCGGGGCGGGCGCGGGAGGGGCCGGGGTGCGTTTTTCGGCTACGAGGGCCGCGGTAGAGGCGGCTACGAGAACCGGGGTCGGGGCGGCTTTGCGTATGTGCCTGCCTCAGACGGCCGCGGCTCTGACCGGGACCCCAACATGAGCGGCGCATTTGCTAGAGGGCCGTCTGCGGGCATGGACGCATATGGCGGCATGCGTGGAAGGGGGGGGCAGCACCTTCCACGCAACCCACTCCCCACTCAGAGCATGCAGCCGCTGAATAACCAGACATTCCTGCCGCCCCATGCGATGCATGTCTTCCACAACGTCGACCCACGCCAGGTGGGGCCCGGCGGGTTCCCCCCTGCTGCACCCCACGGGTGGAATGACGCTCCGCATCCAGCTAGCAGTCACGCCGCTCGTCCGATGAGCCTAGGGGGGCCCACCGTACGGCGGCCGCAGCGGATGCCGCAATCCACAGACCGAAGGACCGGAAACACATTCTCCGGCATCCGCCCCCCCAGCCACGGGACGCGGGACCCTGCGGTGCACCCTCACGGCCAGGGGCCCAACAACTCCTTCGCTCGCAATGCGCCCGGGTACAGCGCGAGCGCGCACAGGCCGCCCAGCGGCGCTCGAGGACAGGAGCGTGATGGGGAGACCAACTCACGAATGGTTGTGGTGTCAATACCCTCAAGCGCCGCTCATGCTGGGCCCCAGCCCGGCAACGGCATGGCTGCCCCCCCCTCAACGCAGTTCGGGCCCCTTGTACCCACAGACGCGTTGATCAGGTCGTCCGCCGTCGTGCACATGCCATCGCACATGGGCGTCCCAATGGGCCCTTTCCCGGTGAATCGCACGGCATATCCGCAGCAATCCGCTCCCACAAACGTGTTTATGCAAGCACAGAACCAACACACCAGCCACATGCCTCCGTATGGAAACATCATGCAGTACGCAGTCCCGATGGGACATCAGGGCGCTAACATGCCCATGGTCCAAGTGGTGTACCTGCCAGCCCCTGGGGTACACACGCTCGGGCCTGGAATGGGACCACCCCCACAGGGTTACCCCTACCCCTTCAAACCTTCGCATTAGCTCCACTCACAAACGGACTTTGGATTGCGTTGTATGACTAAAGCGCTATTTCTTGGGACCAGGAAATGGCTGCTGCAGCACGATCTTGTTTGGAGCTGCCTAGTTGTGGCTCTTTGTGTGTGGATGTGTCATCAGGACCCTGTGACGGTACTGGGGAGCCCTGATTCCTAAGGATTACTTTGAGTGCCAATGTCTATGTGGTAGTGTGGTAAAAGGATGCATGAACATTACCCTTGGCACCATCCTGTGATCGCGGCTGAGTCAGCGGTCTGGTGTTTTAGACATTTCCAGTTCATATGCTTCATCATGTTTGAAGGCCTCTGCGCAGCCATCTCTCTCATAGATGACTATGGAGCCGAACTTTCACAATGCCTGTCTGTTGTTGGGCGAGGATATTCCTGTGTAACTCAAGTTCGTTGCCAAACCAAACTTGCAGTTGCATTCCCCTCCCGCCGCAAAGGATCCTGAATACCAAATTCGCTGGATGCGACAATTCACGCTACATTGACCTGCGCTGCATGTCTACAGGTTACCTACTAGTGATGATGCATTTCTGTTTGCCGTCGTCATGGTTTGTAGGCGTGCCATTCATGCGATGGAGCAACGCACCACCCTCGATCCTTTAACGGCACCGCCAGTGTCCTACAGGGACTCACATGATTTTTTATTTCCTAATGATAGCCAGTCGCCGGCGTGCAGCTCGTGTGGTATGCGCAAACTACGCCTTCCTCACACCTCTTGACATCGCCGTTTCGAAGCGCCTACATGTTCCGAGTCGAGTCGAGTCCATCTAGGGACCTCGTCATGTTCTGCTCACTAAATCACGAGCGATGGAGTATGGGTGCAGCGAACCCAGGGTATCCAGAAACATCCCGGAGGATGAGCGTTCGAATCCCCATACTTTGAGCAAAGGTGCCACAGTTTAGAGGCATCACGCTACATGTTGCGCCAACAGGCTCGCCACCGCGATGTCGTACCAGCCTTGCTCGACCGCGATCTCATACCAGCCTTGCCCCACCTCGCCTTTATGCCAAATGTATGCACCTCTGACAGTAGTTACCTTCGTACCTCCGTACCGTACACCCAAACCTCCAGTGAACTCCTCCACACCCTAACCTCCCAACAGCCAGTGGCTACGCGTAATGGACAGGGAGGGTCGCATGGACTCGGGCAGCATGGAGTTACTTTGCATGTTCCCTTGACCCCTGGCAATAAAGAAAATCGCATCCGTGTGCCGCAATCTCATGCCAGCCTTGGCGCAACCACGCCTCTCTCCCATCTCCTGTCTGCTTTAGCACTAGACTAGTCTGTTTCCTGAAGGAGTATTCTAAACACCAAGCAGAGATGGTGTTGCCAATCAATTGCGTCAAAACGCCCACGTGCGAAAAGCGTGTGAGGGGTGAGACGCGTGCGGGTGCTCCATAGAAGTGTGTGAGGGGGTGGAAGGGGGAAGAGAGGTGTGGGGAGAGGGGCTCTAGAGTTCTTTGTGTCCGTTTGCGCACCACATTCGCACACATCACATATTGACCGACGGATACGTCCGCCTGAACTCCTCCTGGATGGACGCAAGTGTGGGGTTACTGATGGTCAAGACGCTGTACGCCTGCCGTTTCATGCTCTTTGACCTGTGGGCCACGCTCATGTCAAAAGCGGCCTCCAACACCTTGAACCGAGTGAATTGTCCCGCCTCTTCGTTGCGCAAGTCAAACAGCTTGTAAAATCGCAGTGCACTCCAGGGCGTGCCAGCCTTGATGACACTCCCAAACAAAGTCACTGCACAGTTTCTCCTTGGTTGGTGATCATTTCCATACTCTGATGGTTCATGAAAAGAGCTCGCATCTCAGCACGCACATGAACATGTACCCGTATGAATGGGCTTTTTTTCTCACCACTCGGGGTACCATGCAAACATAAGAAATCACTGAATATCTGGCATAGTTGATGGCATTATTCTTGCAATATTCGCCGAAAGCAAAAGCCTTGCCCGTATGAACTTGGCAGACACGTTCGTCAGCAGAGCCACCTTCAGACGTGGCAATGGCAGATATCGCTCCTGCGCCCGTTTCTGTGGGATTGTGCCAAGGCAGTTCCGCAACAGGCGTATCATGCAGCTGTCGAGATAATTGTGCACGTGATTGGGCCGCTCGACGCAGAGATCATTAGTGGACCTGCACTGGTTGCCCTGTTAAGCTTAGCCGAGCAGGCTGGGTTAAATTTGTGCATTGCTGGCCTGACGTCATTGTTTGACGGCCATACTGTGAGCATTGCATGCCTGTTCGTTGCGATGCCAAGTCATGGCGCTGTTCATGGTCAAAGTATCATTGCACTCACTACCGAAGAGTGCCTAGATTTTTTTTGCACACTGGCGGGAATGACGATGAACATGAACCAATGGCCACGGCTATTACGACATTCCTTCCAACAAAAAGTCTCGTGGTGATGGCAATACAGTTTGGCATGGGTGCAACTCGGCACAACTATTCGGGGTTTGCCAGAACATGCTGTTTGTCAATCCCCTTGCTGTCTGGTATCAGAAGAGCTTGTCCTGCACCTTTCGAGTTGACCTCTTCTCTCGTGTTCCGTCCACAGATCTTACCAGTTGAAACAACTGCAATAAGCCTTGTTGCAGCTTTGCCCTGATGCTGCAGCGCGTGGTGAGCATCAGCCATCGGATCGCAAATTGTCCGGCTGACCCCATTGAGACGCTTCGTCAGGTTGATGGATTACTTCAGGGGTGCTGTAGGGGCCAGCGTGAACAACAGTACCGGTTTGATCGAAACTGGGCTGATTATGTTGCAGGGACTGTAGTCGGCGTAAGGGTGTTTGCACCAAATATCCTCTCTACACATTTCAGAGCGTCACGGAGCCTCCTAATGCTACCTTCTGCTTGTTCAAGACGTGCAAGCACAACGCCCAGTGCAGGAGCCTCAACAAATGTCGCAAATGGAATTGCGCCAACGGCGCCGTAGGATCGAGGTATGCTCTCCGTGAGGGGCACTTCCCTGAATTTTTCTTGAGTAAACATTGTAATCAAATTTGATTATGATCGTTAAAGCAAAGCTGCAAAGCTGAAAGCTGTCGGGGCGTATCACAGGGCTGGGAGCGGGCAAGCGTCATCATCATATTGCGTCAGGGTGCATTCCGTCCTCAATGCGTTGCGTCGCATGCAGATGAGGACGGAAGCACGGCCGTGCATAAATTAGAAATCATTTGGTGTGTGTGGCATTCAAGACCTCCTTGCATGCCTGCAACCCAGCAAGTGCATAGGAAAGCAGCATTCTATCCCTCTTTCAACTTCCTTCCTTCATATTCTGCGCTCGTCGTCAGTCTGAGCAGCATCCATTTGTGGGGACAGTGCTGACAAAGCATTCTCCAAATGCATATTCCTGCCGGCAATCAAGCAATGAACGTCATCAATGGCGCCTGGGAAACAGCTTGGCTTGCACGCCAGCAACTAATCGTGATGTGCATTCACGAGATGCATTGGACATAGCGCTATCTTCTGCAACATGACGCGACATACACCCCCAGGAGTCTATGAACTCTGCATTACCATGCATTTCCCTACGCATATGCTTCAGCAACCACTTTGCAGGGCGAGAGAGGGAGGGGAGCGAAGCGACCGAGTGAACTTGTTGACGATTCTTTTTGCTTTTTACATCTACCCAGCTTGGAGGTCTCATTGCCTTGCACCTGCGTTTCAGGCTCGATTGCAGATGTTGCAGTGCTTCGCCAGAATGGGTTTCAACCCCCATTTATATCCCTAAAATTCATGTACTTTCGGTCTCATGATGTTATGCATGGGTGCGCATGCAGCGGAGTTCCGTTTGTAGATGTGCTGCGGTTGCAGACTTAAGTGCCCAGAGACGTAGGGAGCCGCTACTGCACTGTTGGAATTGACTTTATTTCATTTCCGTGTCGGTGGCAATTCGGAAACACTTTATCACGCACTTGCAGCACTCTGCATGAGCACAAAGGGCACAGTGGGCAGGTTCTTCCGTTAGTAGCGCATGCCTTTGCCAGCACTGCCCAATTGCCCTTGCGGCCGCGCATTTGCTCTTCATCTTGCTTCATGGCTGAAGCCCTATGGGTACGTTTCCTTCGCCGCGTCTTGCGGCGCCGGGTGCCTGACGTGATCTCCGATTGATTGATTTGTTCATGCACGTCACGGCGGATGCTCTGTAGGCGCCTGCAGCCATGTAGAGCGTTGTCTCCAATCATTTGCCTGCTCTTGCTGCTTGGCAGCATGTGGCATCATCATGCCTACATCCTGAGAGGCGCTGAGCTTGCGAAGCAGATGAGTCATCGGACTTCTTTCTTCCTGCAGCTTGTGCAGCACAACCTGAGTGGCCGTGCCAAAAGCGGCAGCTCCCAGCTACACTCCTTCTACTGTTCACAAATCAGGCATAGCATAAGATGGAAGTGGGGAACTATCCACATGGAGTTTCTTGTTGTACCTTGCGCCGCTGCTGATGCTGCCTTGCGATGTGAGCTGCTTGTCTTGCTGGCTTGCAATTGAGGTGTCATTGGTGGTTACATAATCAGCCAAATGTTTGCTGTACTTGGAGTTGAAGCGTGTCACTGTTGACGGCCTTGCTTGGCCCTCCGTGAATTGGACTCGGGGTGTGCAGGGCTGCGACCCCTGCTTCAGCGGGAGAAAGATCAGTCCAGCCCAGCAGTGCGACGATGGCAAATCCTGCACAGTTGATGACTGCAACTCGTTTTGCATATGCACGCATGTCCAGGTACTTGCCCAATGTTTTACGAAGCTGGCCTTTCACATAAGAACACAGATGATCTCGGATTTGTACGGGTCATCAGGAGGTTCCACAAACCGCCAGAGTCGCAGGTGTCCGGAGATAATTATGCCTTGAGATGCTTTGGGAAGCCAGACTTAACAAGGATGATCTCAAAGAAACGCCATGTGTTTGCAGACATTCCTGGATGCTGCAGGTATATTCACATGCCTCAGCTTTAGAATTGAGAGTTTGTGCAGATTGTGCTGCTGGTTTCCACATAGTTGTGTCCCTCCATTTAGGCACGAGATCACCTCTGGCTGTCAAAAAAGTAAACTGTCAACGCCACCTTATTTGGGCTGGCGTATCTCTTTTCATTGTCTTTTTTTTTTTGCTGCTGGTCACAGCAGCACTGTTTTAAAAACTGCAGTATGGTGCCATGTAAGAAGTTTTTAGAACACACGATGAATAAAGCAATTTGTGACATGCCTTCCATTACACATTCCAGCTCCTCCTTCCGAGCTTATGGAGTGTTTGCGTGCAGAAATGCTAGATGCGTCGCCCATCCTGTCGGCTGGTATCCAAGAGAGACTGGCAAAGTGGTCATCTACAGAGAACCTCTGTCAGATATCCGGCGTTCAATAAGCCTCCGTGGTTGCGTCCTCCTGTGGGGAATGCTGCATCCTCCATTTAGGCGCGAGATCAGCTCTGGTTGTCCCGCCCATCGTCAACGCCGCCTTTTCGGGCTGGCGTCCTTGTTTTGTTTCTGTGTTTTGTTCTGTCAGATATGGTTGCAATAATTTGCCTTGTTTTGCGCTCAGCTGGTCAAGCTCTGATGTTGCACACAGTGTGTGCTCCAATGGATGCAAACGCTTCTGCTTCTTGTATGGCACCGAATCGTACTTGTTTGCTTGTGCCCCTCACCTTTGGAGCACCCAACGCTGATCTTTGGCGATAATTGATTGAGAAGTAGCATCACAAGCTGCAGACATTGTTATCACTGGGATGCCAATTTACTGAGCGTTTTTCACTTAGCCACACGTGGAATGGTACATCAAAAGAGCAATCCTATTCGCACATGTTCGTTCGTCACAACTGTCTTGCCATATCACACGTTTGAGTAAATCGCGTGCCGTCAACACTCCCTTTTGTGCCCAACGCTACTCAACAACCCGCTTAACGCAATGCTGGAAGGTTGGAGTTGGGTTTTGCCGACTCAATCAGCTACCGTAGTATATTAGCCATTCGGAACTTTTTTTCGAAGCGTGA
>NW_028323886.1:0-24410 GCF_984573655.1 Nuphar pumila | reverse complement strand
CGCTAATGCGCGTTTGTGAAACGCTCTGAGAACCTGCCATGTACATGTTGGTCTGGGAACTAATAAGCTGAATCAGGACTGTGGCGCACCCAGGTGTGGTTTTGACTTACAGAAGTAAAGCGCCTTGGGATCTTATCAGCATGCTGAGGCTCATACAAATGCATCCGCCGTTACAGAACACTGGGCCCATTAGATGAATTCGTGTTCTGCATTTGTGGGCACTAGACCCCGGCTCGGTGAGGCAAACGTGATATGTGGGACGCTGCTATGATGATGTATCTTTTGACAACACGACCGCAGCCACATGGACATAGGCAACTTCAAGGACTACTTGGGAATCAGTGCTATCATTACCATCACCTGAGCAAGCGTACCTGGACCAGCTATGCATATGTTTTTGCTGCATCGTTCTCACATCTCAAGCCTTGGCACGATTGCTTTCGCAGGTGTATCGGTTGGTGGAACCGAAACGCAGAAAGCTGTGGGAGGCCGAGGAATCGCTCAACACGATGAACGAGCAGCTGGCAACAAAGCAGGCGCAGCTGCGAGACATCGAGCAAACGGTCAACGTGCTGACTGCAAACCTCGAGCGCACGCAATCCGAGCTGCAGGAGCTGCAGGATCACGCAAACCTGTCTGCCAAGCGCCTCGTGCGCGCCGAGAAGCTCATCAACGCGCTCAGTGAGGAGGGAGTGCGCTGGAAGGAAGTCGCTGAGTCCAAGGATGCGGAGATGAAGCTCTTGGTTGGAGATGTGATGCTCTCGGCGGCCTCCATTTCGTACTTTGGCCCCTTCACTGCTCCCTACCGCTCTGCGCTATTAGCTGGCTGGCTTCTGGAGTGCCAGCGGCTTGGCGTTGCTGTGTCGCCTTCGTTTTCGCTGCAGCAGACGCTCTCCTCCCCTGTTGAGATCCGATCTTGGCTGCTACAGGTGTGACCTCGGCAATCTGCCAGGCTCTGCCATGCGTCAGCATTTCACCCCCAGAAACTTGCGCATTTTGGCAACCTGTAAATCGCGGAGCCCAGGTGCTCTTGCAGTCAGGCATCCACGACATGGTCCAGGCGCCGCCCATTTTGTGCAATCTCCACAGTCCTTGTTCTCGCCCTTGATACATGATGTCTCATCTCGACAAGTATGAATACCACATGTGCACTAAGCTGTTCGCAGAAAGCTTGTTTCGGGAGCTTACTTGTCTCTCTGAATGCTCGTTCAAGCTTGCTTCCTTCAACGAAACTCGGAGCAAGCATAAACCCGCAACGCAAAGCAAAGAGCAATCAGGCATAATATTGCGACTGCAAGGCTGGTCTTGCGCTTCAGTTTGTGCTACGCTCCTCGACTATGTAAGTGAAGTACAAGGAACACTGTTGGGTGTGTGCAGGGCCTGCCATCGGATGACCTATCTGTGGACAACGGCATCCTCGCGACGCGTTGCCGCCGGTGGCCACTGCTCATCGACCCCCAGTT
Source organism: Nuphar pumila (assembly GCF_984573655.1). Classification (NCBI taxonomy): domain Eukaryota; kingdom Viridiplantae; phylum Streptophyta; class Magnoliopsida; order Nymphaeales; family Nymphaeaceae; genus Nuphar; species Nuphar pumila. Next base: position 22,947 of record NW_028323886.1, on the reverse strand, counting down.
GCAGGGAAGGCACTGGATGAAGAGCATGCAGGCCACAGCGGGGCTACGCACGCTGCGCATGACAGACTCCAATCTGCTGCGCACCTTGGAGAACTGCATTCGAGTCGGCAACGCCGTGCTCCTGGTGGACGTCGGCGAGACGCTAGATCCCGCCCTCGAGCCCCTCCTGCAAAAGCAGATCTTCATGCAGGTGCGCCTTGTCCTCCGTTGCTCATCCCCGCTGCTTTCTTTTCTCCTTTGCACAGGCGTTGGGAGCTTGATCCATTGCAAGGCAGGCTTGCAGGCATTCCTCTTGCTGTTGAGCAAGGTGTTTGAACATAATGTCATCCTCATCTTCTGTTCCAGGTGTATCCGCAGACATCTCCGATCAATAGCTGGCATTTATATAGAACACGATTCAATCATATTTGTGCGGCTTTTCGGAGGGCTGCGGCGCATCTGCAAGAATGGATAGTGAATGAAACGCCCAATGAAAGGGACAGTTGTGGCATCAAATGGGGCTATTGAACCCGGTTCTCTGTAAAGCACTATCGCATCAGCTGGGAATGACCATGTGCGCAACCAGGTTTTGCTCTTCAACCTTGCAGTATGCAGATAGTTACCAGCAACACAGGCAGGGAAGGAGCGCATGCAGAAACATGTGCTGTGCAATCATCAGTGTCTCGCCAGAATGATGTTCGGCCCCTAGTTCTGTCCCCCAAATTCATGTATCTTCAGGTGTCTGCACCCAAAGCCGGTCCGCCTGGCGATACACTGATTCAGCAACGCAGTCACATGTTTGCAGGGCAACCGCAAGCTCATCCGGCTGGGTGACACAGACATCGACTATGATCCAAACTTCCATCTCTGCATCACCACCAAGCTGCCCAACCCGCACTACCTGCCGGAGGTGTGCACCAAGGTGACGATCATAAACTTCACGGTCACACTTCCAGGCCTACAGGAGCAGCTGTTGGCGGATACCGTGCGCAAGGAGCGGCCCCAACTGGAGGAGCAGCGTGACACTCTCGTCATGTCCATTGCAAACGATCGCAAGCAGCTTTGTGAGCTGGAGGATAAGATCCTCCGACTTCTGCAGGTGCGCTGCAGGGTTACGGTATGCAGTATTCCCATGAGAAGTGGATTGCTAGGCAACCAGGCCCGCCTGCCTGCCTGCACATCCACTTGCTGGGACGTTCGACTCGTCGAAGACCTGCTCGCTGCGGCGCCACATGCACCTGCAGGCATGGAAATGCAGCAGTGTTAAGATACGGATCATTATTATTACATCACATAGATACGGCAGGAAATAGTCAACAAGCAACAAAGACAGCACATTCGAAGTGATACAGCTCATTCAACGTAAGCGATTGGGACAGAAAAGATACATCTGCCGCATCCACAAGGACATTGGCAACTCCAAGAACTACTTGGGAATCAGTGCTACCAATACCATCACCTGAGGCAAGCATGCCTGGACCGCACAGAAAACTCCCAAGTAGTACTTGGAGTCGCTAATACCCATGTAGATGCGGTAGTGTTGTAAAGAACTACATCATACGTCACATAAGAGCAAGAACTAGAACCAGCCTAGGCAAAAAGCAACAACGCAATCATGTTCATCATCACATCATCGTCGTTCTTCTCACCATCATGTCCAGAACTCGTGGCGATCTGACAGCACTGGCTGTCGCAGGAGTCGACAGGCAACATCCTGGATGATGAAGTGCTGATTGACACCTTGGACAGCTCAAAAACGACATCGGCAGTGATCAAGGACCGTGTCAAGGAGGCTGAGGTGACCGAGAAGAGCATAAACGATGCCCGCGAGCAATACAGCAGCGTTCCCAAGCGCGGCAGCGTCATCTACTTTGTCATCGCAAGCATCCATCTCGTGGACCCTATGTACCAGTACTCCCTCGCCTATTTCAAGCAGCTCTTCAGCCACTGCATCGATGCAGCAGACCCCTCTGATGAGCTGCATGAGCGACTGGACAACCTCATCACTTTTGCCACCACCTTCCTGTACGGCATGGTCTGCCGCGGGCTCTTTGAGCGCCACAAGCTCATGTTCTCCTTCGTCATCTGCACCGCGATTCAGCTCGAGAACGGCAGCCTACCTCATGAAGAGTGGAGCCATCTGCTGCGCGGGGGGAGGGTGCCTGATTCGCTTCCGCCCAACCCGTGTCCTGAGTTTGCAAGCGCAGCAACTTGGACTGCGCTTGGGAGCCTGGAGGCGAATGTGTCCGCATTCCATGGGGTTTTGGAGGGGGTGGCGGAGGACCCTAATGCATGGAGGGTGCTCGCTGAATCGAAGGCGCCCTGGAAGCAGGAAGTGCCGCGGTGGAGGACGCAACGCGGCGATCTGAGTCCCATGCAGATGCTTCTGCTTGCAAAGTGCTGGCAGGAGCACAAGCTGCTGCTTGGCATCAAGGTGCGGCTACTTGCATGCATGTGCTGCCCTGACCTCTTCACCGTTGCAAACTCCCTTATGCTGGCGCTCCTTGCAGCAGGATTGATTCTCTTGCCGACTCGTAGATAAATCAGTCAATAAACACGCTACGAGGCTTGCAATGCAGTGGCGCTGTGCAGGCAAAGCCTGGTATTTGCCGCGCATTCGCATCACACATGCGTACCAAGGATCCCAATGTGCACCTGTAAAGTCAGGTGCGGTGCACTTGTGACGTGATATGATGGAATCCACTACCACAGCGTCTCTTTTGCTGCTGCTCCCCAGAAATTCAGCCAAGAAACTTGCTGCTGTGTGCAGGACTACATCCTCGACTTCCTTGGAGACGAATTCATCGACAGTCCGCCCGGGGACATTGCAGACATCTACAACGACACGACGGCAGCGACGCCGATCATCTTCATCTTATCGCAAGGCGTGGATCCCACAGCCATGCTGCAGCGCTTTGCTGACTCACAGGGGTACCCGGTGGGCGAGCGTCTCCACATCATCAGCCTGGGACAAGGCCAAGGACCCCTGGCGGAGGCTGCAATCGCTGACGCTAAGCTCGCTGGCCACTGGGTGTGCCTGCAGAACTGCCACCTGAGCAAGAGCTGGTTGGGAACGCTCGACGGCATCGTGCAGGGCCTGGCTGCGGATAACCTGCTTCACGAGAGCTTCCGCCTCTGGCTGACGTCCATGCCGGCGCCGACATTCCCGGTGCCCGTGCTTCAAGTCGGCATCAAAGTCACGATGGAGCCGCCGAGCGGCGTGCGCGCAAACCTACTGCGTTCGATCGCCGACATGGCGCCGGACGCGCTGCAGTCATGCAGCCAGCCGCGCCCGTGGCGGCAGCTCCTCTACGCGTGCATGCTGTTCCATGCAGTGGTGCAAGAGCGCCGCAAATTCGGCGCGCTCGGCTGGAATGTGCGTTACGACTTTTCGGCGGGCGATCTGAACTGCACGCTCATGATGTTACGCAACTTCTTGGACGCGCCCAATCTGTCTGTGGTCCCCTGGGAAGCGCTGACGTACCTGACTGGCGAGATCACTTACGGGGGCCGCGTCACGGACGACAACGACCGCCACTTGCTCATGAGCATCCTGTCCACATACCTCTCACCTAGCGTTCTGGATGAGGACCATGCCTTCACATCCTCCAATGTATACAAGGTGCGCGTTCCATCAAACATGGCTTGCTATGCCCTGGACAAAAGTGCACACCTTGGAGTGTTCGTGCAAGGTGTCCTTTGTGCGTGTGCTGAATAGTTGGCCGTGTTTGCATGATATGTGACACGAAATTCCATTATGAAAAGAGTGCAGTGCGCCAGTTGTGCAGCATGGACATGAATAACTTCCTTGACGATTCGTTTGAGGCAGGCAGAGAAATACTATCAGAACTGAGTGTTCACGTGCCTGATTGCCAAGTGACAGGCTGCCCTCGTCCGTAGGTACCTTCCGGTGAGACATTAAAGGACTGGACAGAACAGTTGGGTGCTTTGCCGACCCATGACCTGCCGGAAGTGTTTGGCATGCACACAAACGCGGAGATCTCACTTCAGCTTCAGGAGTCACGAACGCTCATTGAGACGGTGTTGAGCATCCAGCCTCGCCTGGCAACAGGGGCTTCTGGAAGCAACACTGATGAGGCCGTGAGTCAGATGGCCGCCGAGATGCAGAAATCGCTTCCGCCACCTCACAAAATCGAGAATGCCTCCAAGGTTTGTCCTCCGTTGCAGCTGATTCATCTCTCAAAGGGCGTCAACCGTTGCATAGGTAGTATGTTCTTCTCGACAGCAGTCAAGTAGACTGCCTGACGGAAGTGCCAAAGATGCGAGTGGCGAGGCAGTTGCAAAATGTTTTGAGTGCAGTGTACAGCAATGCTAGTGTGATACCGACAAGAGACGCGTCATTAACCGTCGGAATGCAAATATGAATCAAGATTGTCAAGGGCCCATATTCTTAGACTGACAATTCCAGGATGCCAGAGCAGAGCTGAGAATTGGGCTTGGGGTTACTGAAACCTGATATCTAATGTGTGCGTCCAGAGTAAAGCATGTACAACAGCGCACTAACAATGCGTCTCTCTTGAACGTGAGCCGCGCGCAGTACGAATAGAAAGAATCATACGTTTTGTCTAGTGTCCCCTGAGTTCTCGCTGGTACCATGCTGCAGATCCGCGACCCTTTCAAGTCGCTGCCGTCCGGGGCGACCAACTCGTTGGGGACCGTGCTCGCTCAAGAGATGCATCGCTACAACAAGCTGCTCTCGGTACTGAACGAATCGCTGCAGCAGCTGCAAAAGGCAATACGAGGAACCGTCACCATGTCCCCCGACCTCGAGGCCATGCTCGGGTCCCTCCTCAACAATCAGATCCCGGCCATCTGGGTGCAAGCAGCATACCCCTCCCTCAAGCCACTTGCCTCGTGGATGCGAGACTTCCATGAAAGGATGGCCTTTGTGGGCTGCTGGCTGGAAGACGGCGCTCCCGCATCGTTCTGGCTGCCTGGATTCTTCTTCCCGCAGTCCTTCATGACAGCTGCACTGCAGAATCACGCTCGCAAGACAGGCATTGCAATTGACCGCCTCTCCTTCGGCTTTGCGACCACCACAATGCAGAACTTACGCGATGTCACTACGGTGTGCTCCTCCCCGCTGCCACCACTCAATTGCAGTGAACGTGTTCCGTGATCATTCAGCTGTGAACGCCCGATCCGTATTGCCTCGTCTCGTGTTTGTGCATCTATGATAGCATGTTAGCGGCGACCGCCTATCAAGAAAGGTCCGCTTCTGAGTGTTGCAGTGAATCTTGCTGTGCTTTCGTCGAATCATTTATAGCACCAGCGATCCCAGAGCTATCTTTGCACCCTTGAAAACTGCATTGCACGTTCCCCAGTTGAGATGTCATGCCTTCTTTTGACGACTTGGCAGCTTCCTGAGCAGGAATTCTTGCCACGCAGGCACCTGTGGATGGCTGCTACTGCCATGGGCTATACTTGGAAGCAGCTCGCTGGGATTCTGACAAGTCCTGCATTCAGCTGGCAGTGCCCGGCAAAATGTTTTCCAATCTCCCGGTGATCCATTTCAATCCTCAAGTGGACCACGTCCCCTCCGCCAAGCATTACCAGTGCCCCTTGTACAAGACCACAGCCAGAGCAGGAGTGCTCAGTACCACGGGGCAAAGCACAAACTTTGTATTGCACATGTCGTTGCCCATTGCGCTCAATAGCAGCGCAGAGTTTTGGACGAAGCAGGGTGTGGCGGCTGTGTGCGCACTCAGCACTTGAGATTAAGCTTGTTGGAGTTGACTGTTTGACTGAGTTTGTCATGTAAAATCGCAAAGGGGGCACTACAAGGGCACTCCTCATGTTGCCAACAGGACAATGAAGCAAACAATCAACAAACACGCACAACTCCTCTGACCACATTGCAAATATTGGAGTATGTCCGTACTGGAAGATTTGCGGAGCATGTCAAATGTATCAGCTGGGAGAGTGCGATGAGGGTGGGTTGCTCCAGCCTGTGTGAGGTACTCTGCGCGGCTAGCCTTTTGTGTGATTTGGCTGCAGCTTGGTGTTTGTATATTTGGTATAAGAGCGAGTAGCATGCTGTCCTCAATATGCATGTTTGCCCAGCGCTGCCTCTGGGTAGACGTTGGATGGCAGTAGTTTCCCACCCACCCACTTCCTTCTTTGTTCTGCTCTTCTTTTCCCTCACTGATTGGCATGAGTTCGCTCTTGGAAGGCTGAGTTATACAACGCAAAAGCGGTGGCACAAGGAATTGCCAGTGGGATTGGATTGCAAATTCGCTTCATTGGATCTGCGTACTGGACATGGAGTGCTGCCACGCATGGAAGGATTTGGGGTTGGGCAAGTGATGATGTGGCTTGCGACTGACCCCAGACAACCTGCTCAACGCCGCTGGTCCACGCGCCGATATGTTCAACTTTTAGTCAGGCTGTGTAGACAATCAGAGGCTGAAAATTGACATCAAGTTGACAATCACAGCATTTTTTGCATTAGGTAGAGACTCCTCTATCTATGCTGCAAGCAAAGAGACTAAAGCAGACTCGCAGTTAACCCCCGTTTGTACATGCATGGAATGTTGACGCACTTTATGCCCATTTGTGCATGGAATGCTGACTTCATGCCTATTGAAGCTGCTCGCCCTTCCTCACCGTGTCGATCTTCGCTTACTCCTAGGCAAGATGGGGCAAAAACAGAATGACTCGCACATGACTTTGCGTCACCTGAAGACTGCAATATGCAACTTGGTTCGTGGAGTGTTTGCAAGTCAAGGCATTCTTAACAAACGCGTTGAACGTATACCACGTGAAGAGGATTGCAACAGGATGCATACGATGACAGTTCTTGCAATGGGATGTATCCTTTACAAAAGCCCTTCACGGGTTGTCAACTTGGGTCGCAGATTTCCAGACCACCTGTTTTGTGTGACGGCCTGATCATCCTGATGTATGATCATCCCAGGTTTGCCCTTGGAGTTGCACACGCGTTACGTGGATGCGGCATCGCACTAAACATGCATCCTCGTCATACACCGGGACGGGGCATCCATGCCTGCAGGTGCAACAGCCCAGTCGCAACAAAACATCATGCTTATCGATCGCCCGACTTCATTGAAACATCGACCTGGGCATCGTGTGGCCATGTATTTAAAGTATGTTCATATCAATTGTTCCGTTTTAAGCCCCAGTCGTGGTATATTTGATCTCTCTAATCACATAATTTTAGCTTGCAGATCCTCAATCTGCTATATGGTTTACTTCACCGCAATGCTTATTTGTTGACAACTGTTTGGTGCAAGCAGGAGCCTAACCAAGCTGCTTTTCAGCCTCGTTGGCTGGAGAGTCGAGAAGGAGCCTCACTGCATCAAAGCCGGAGCTCCTGCCTTGTATCGCTTGCAGCAAATCTGTGGCGTGATCCATGCGGAGGCACGGAGCTCCGCGCGTTCGGACAATGAACACACGATGGACCGCTTTGCTCAGCCAAGGCTTCTTGGGCCTCAATGTGCAAAACTCCCAGCTCGTGTGCGACTGAAAGACTCGCTCATCCGACTGCTCCCAGCTCTCTAGGGCCAATCGAAATCCCTCCAGGCTGTTGAACAGAAAGTGATTTGTGACCATCTCAGTCAGCTCGCCAGGTAAGCTTTGCTTTGTGGGAATCAATGTTTTTGGCAGGAACTTGGTGGCAATGTACTCCAAGTCTGCGTAGACATATTGCATGTAAAGGGCGTCCTCATCCGCAATGGCCCGCTGAAATGCAGTGTGGTTGAAGCTGGCTGCATCACCCAGTGCTTGCCAATCAGCCAGCCTGCCTGGGGCAAGTGCGGACTTCCAGGGGACTTCGGTAGCCAATTTTGGCTCTCGGACGTCGCTCCAATCCTGAACGATTTTGCCACCTTGATCACGAGCTTCCGTCTGACACTGAACGTTATCCGGCAGCATCTTAGATGACTCTAGAGAAATTGAACATTGGTCTGCCGCCGTTGACAACGAATAAAGCTTTCGCAGACTCTGCCGGAGTTCAACACATGCGCACTCTAAACAAAAAACCGCGAAGCCCCCGCAAATCTCCACGTTCCTGACATTTTTCCACTTTTCTGATCTTTCGGTGTTGTCACAACCCTGTTGTGGAAAGGTACACCATCGACAGAACGGGACCTGTGTCAAACACTCAAAGCTAGCCTTGCCTGCAAACACCCTCAGTACGTGTCTCGATCGAGACACGTGCAGGGTAGGTGCGCGCCAAGCGTGCATGCGACGACGGTAAGATGTACCTTTCGTCCAATGAATATTGATTTCGACTTGCGGTGCGAGCCTTTGGTTTGAATACCACACAATCCTCAGAGGCAAACGTACAATTCGGTAGGCGATGAGGCAACAATTGCTCACATGAGGACAAGTCGACGAGGGCACATGTTTGACTGGAACACGATACACTGGAATGCTAACAGGAGCGGGCCGTTGCATCAATGGCTCCGAAGTATGGAAGCAAGCTCACCTGCTGCGTCAGACCCAGTGCTTGCATCAGCAGGTAGCAAAAGTGCGAAGCTTGTGCGCACATCCCACCGAAACAGAATGGCGCATTCATGCCGAAACGACAGACGTGCGTTTGAGATTAAATAGCGCGTGGCTTGTTTGGCGCTGTACAACGTCGAATGCGGAAAGCAAGCGACCACCGTGCCTTGTTACACGTATTTGAATTGACGTGTCTGTCAGATGAAACCTCTGAGCCTGTCTCGTTCCTCTCCTTGCATGTCATTCTTGCACGTTCGGTTGAACTTCTTTTCATTTGCAGTGACGGGTTCCTCGTCACACGCGCATCTCGAGGAACTCGCTCAACCGAAAGTAGCACAGACAATAGCGATGATTTCCATTCCTCATCTAGCAGGACAGGGTTGCAACACCCGTTTCCCTGGAACCCAAAGCTTCGGATGTGCCATGCGAAGGAACACCACAGATTACAAGTGCAGGCGCCATCATGAACAAGTCATCACATTGAACTGGTGCTGCAAATATCTCGTGTAGTCCAAAGCAAGCCCAACAAACTCTAATGGCTTCTGGTGCTGCAAAAAGGAAGATACCATACAAGTCACAGACCGTTGGAGCATGCCACTCAAGAACAGCAGTAGCTCACACAACTTTGTCAATGGTGCTGTGGTGGAAAAGGGTAGCAAACCCTTCTTGTGGCATAGTTCTATCTGATGCCCCCTTTCAACATCCGGGAAGGCATGTTCTCATTCGTATCAACTACACATTATTTGAGTTATTTGAAATTTGCTGACTGCGCTCAGCGAAGGAGCACCCTGAACACCTCATCGGTGTACACATTGCCCTCGATCATGCCTCCCATTGTGATTGCGTAATCAGGGACGCAGACATAGGCAGAGTCCCAGAGGGGCCCCAGGAACGCAACCATGGACCAAGTCATCGACGCTGGCGAGAACTTCCACATCATGCCATCCGCGACGACACCCCCTGCCGCGTCAAACCCTGAGCCACCGTGCACAAACAGCTCACCGTTGTTGGGGCACATGTGATGGCCCATTCGGCCGGCAGGCACCTGTGCAGAGGGGCTCATGACGATCCCAGCTGCAGGGTTGGAGTTGGAAGCATCAGTGAACGCGCTTGAAAGCGGTCCGAGAGCCGTCCATGTCTGTGTCGTGAAGTCAAAGCGCCACGTCTCGGCCGTCACCATGCCGTAGTCAAGAACGTAGCCACCAAAGACATAGACAGAATCGTCGAGAACAGCTGCTGAGTGGCCGTAGCGGCCAGCGAATCCTGCGGCGGCAGGCATGAGTGTCCATGAACTGACGGGCGCGGTGGTGTTGAAGCACCACATGTCACTGAGCGCCATGCCACCTGAGCGGCCTCCAATGATGCACAGGTTGGAGTCATATGCAAACGCGGCGTGGTCGTGGCGCCCGGCGGGCGCTGCGCCAGTCGGAATGACATACTTCCCGCCCTCGGTGGTGCAGTCAAATTCGAAGAAGTCTGAGTACTCGTACGAGGAGCGCTCGCCACCAAACATGTAGATCTTTTCACCGACCGTGGTGAGGGAGTGGCCCTGGCGGGAGGGGGGGCCTCCTGGGGGCAGAGCGGTCCAGTTGGCGCCGAGCTTCATGTCCACCAGGCTGGTGACGTTGAGCTGAACGCTCGCCGAGGCCCCGGGAATGGAGGGGATGAGCATGATGGAGTCCCAGAGAACAGAGCCCTCGGTTTGGCCAATGAATTGGCCGGCGTGAATGACGATGCTCTCGAAGAGACCAACTCTCTCGGAGTCGGTGAGTGGAAGTGGCGCTGCAGCGAGAGAGTCGGAGTGCTCCTTGTTAGCGACCAGGACAGGGCTGTTGTCTACCAAGACGCCCAGCACCGCAGTTCCGTCCTCTGACGGCCCAGACATGAATGTGAATGATCGCCAGCTGCCAGAGCGTGGCTCCTGCAATAACATATATTCCCTCATGCAAGAAGACATCCTCATTTAATAGCTCATAAGGGCAAGAACTAGACGGCTCAAGCAGGTTATCATCATCATGCACTCAAATCATTTGATGGAACCAGGAACTTACTTCATCAGGAGCGACACACCGCAACACTCAAGTGCAAGGTGATGTGTGGATCTGCCAGCGGAGCTCGAGTTTGCTTGGAATCGAACGAGGGAAGCCACGCTCGTCCCTTGGGTGAACAACCGAGAAATCCAGATGAAAGACGTGCAAATGGCAGAGTGACGTGTTTGACATGTGTGTATTGGTTGGCTTGAGAGCCAAGAGAGCCAGCACCGGCTTTGTCGCAGCAAACACAAAGGTGATTGCAGGTGACATACCTTAGTGGATGTCCAGGGCAAGCCTGTTACGATGTTTGCGGTGGACTGCGTGTGAAGACCCACAGCATGCATCTCAGGTTCGTCCGCTTCACTTGCACACGGCTGGTAGTCAGGTGACACCCAGTGGGAGCCAGCCCCCTTGCAGGACGTGTCGTACATGTAGGCTCGCAGCTTCCAGAACTTGGGAGTTCCAACCGGGATGGTGCCATTGTCGGCACCCACCATCGTCACGCTGGAGAGGTCATACTTGATGGCTCCACCATTGAAGTTTGTGGTGTCGGTCAGCAAGGCGCATGCGCCTGTCACGTGCAGATACGAGCAGTCAATCTTGAAGGAGCTCGCTGTGGACTCTGTGGTGATCTGCTCTGTGTAGTCCTTGTCACACCTGTGGACATGTCAGTGTCAGTGTGGAAATGATGTTCAGTCAAACACTCAGACTTCTGGTTCTTCAAGCGTTACGGCAAGTCTGAAAGGAGGATCACACGTTGCAATTGCTGGTGCTCGTGTGCTGTACTGTGAGGCTTTGAAAGCACATTTTATGGCTGTCTGGTGAAGGAGAAGCGGCCCCAGCCGCGATAGCGGCAATTGCAGCATCATCGCACCAACAGCAACAAGCCAAAGCTCGTATGGCATGGGTGTGATACAATGCTGAAGGAGTCCAAGATGCCATGCAGAAACAACAGTGCAGCAGGACACAGTGGAAAGCAAGCGTGGATGTAGTAAGGTGCTAGATGTGGAGCACGACGTCCATCACATCTATTGCGACACTGACGCCAGAAAGTGTCGTACTTGTCGCCGGCAGGGACGGGAATCCATGTGGTGCTGGTGTCGGTGGTCAGGTTGGTGATGGAAGTGCCATGTGGGTACTCAAAGTCTTCAAACCATGACACGATCTCTGCAGGAGAAGCCAGCTTGCCGGGTGGCGCGGTCGTCTCGGATCCAGAGTACAGAATGACATCATCATCGCCGAGGACCTCCAGCCAGACGATGGTCTCCTTGCAGTCGCAGCCAGGCACGGGATCGAGCCAGTACTTCAGTGGCATGCCATCCATCGTAGTGAACATCATGTCGGTGCAGTCCGGTCGGAGCAGGCCATAGGCGATCATGGTCGAGGTGTCGATGACCACCTCCACAGCGTACTTTGCGGGCATATCGTACCCAGCGTCTGGGCCAGTGATCGTGACAGGAACCTTGAAGCTGAATGTTGGCGCATGACCGGGGACGAGCTTCCAGATGTCTGAGAGGTATGCCTTCTTGTCGGAGGCGCCTGCGAACATGTAGATGGACTCCCCTGCATCAGTGAGGCAAAGCGCGGCCGCGGACGACGAGCGCTTGCTGGGCTTGTCGGAGTAGATCTCGACGGTGGTGCTGCCTTGTGGCAAGACGTCGATCGATGTTTCAAAGATGATGTCGCCGTCAAATGCGACCGTGACGTTGTGCGCCATAGCCTGGGTGTAGACGACAACAAAGTCGCACGTGCCGACGTTGTTGCCCTCGACATACTGGTACATGACGGTGTCAGGGGTGAAGGTGAGGTTGAACGAGGAGGCAAACTCATCGCATGAGCCATCCACTGCATTGCCGGCATCGTCGATGCCCTTGACGACGAGGTTGCTGGGCACGCCAACGACAGTGGTCGACACAGCGCTACCACCCACGCTTGACTTGGCGGAAATAGGTCCGGGGGTCACCATGACAGAGGCATTGAGATACTGCATTGTGGGCATGCCTGGGAGCGTGAAGTTGAGGGTGAGATGTGCGCCACCCACATGCAACGGCTTGTACCAGAAGAGGTAGGCATCAGTGAAGGACTTGCAGGCCTGAATGCTGCCCGGCTCCTCGCCCGACCACCAGAAGCTGATGTTGTGCGGGGGAATGGTAGTTGCATCGGAGTCGCAGTTGCGAGCGCCGCACGATGTGAAGTCCTGGGCGTAGCGAGTGGGCATGTCCCACGCAACCTGGCCCGAGAACTGCACAGCGTCTGTGCCGATCGTCTCGACGTAGCCGCAGCCGTCGAGGGCGCGCAGCGCAAAGAACTTTGGCACAGCTGCCTGAGCGTCGTTGAATGACCAGTCGGTGCAGTTTCCAAACAGCACCGCATCTTCGGCACTGAGGGCATCGGAGGGGAGGTACTGGATGAGAGTGCCCGCGCAGACTGGCTCTGCAAAGTTTGAGAGCACTCCGCGATGAGTCGGCGAGCCCAGGTCGGTGGTCCAGGGTGACATGGTGTCGCCTGTCGGTACGCATGTTATCATTGCTGCGAGCACGGTGTCTCCCTTCGGGCACAGGGGGCCAAACACCAGCGACTGTGCGTACGCCTCGCATGAGTTGTAGTTGCCATCTGCGCGTCTCTTCAGGCACCACTCCTTGTAGAAGCTCTTGGCATGTTCCGCGTTGGTGCAGTTACCGGTGACAAATGTGATCTCGTTGATGCGCTTCACGTCACCCCAGTCTGCGAAGGCAACGCCCTTGGGGACGTAGCCCATCGGGCACACTGTGCTGACAATCTCGCCGGGCTTGCCCATGTCGGCAACCACACCGACAAAGCCGTGGTTCTCGTACGGGGAGGAGTCGTGCACAATGGCGCCGATGCCTTCGTTGAAGCGGTAGTATCCAACGACAGCGTCGGCTTCGGTGATATTGGGGACGTTGGAGGGGCAGAACGCATTGGATGCGAGCCCGGTGGCGGTGTCGTTGGACATCGGGATGGCGAGTGCATGCAAGCGAACCTCATCGATGTCGCCTCCGAACATCTGGCCGATGCGGAGCACCTGGGCGTTGGCACGGTTGTACTTCTCCTCGTCGAAGGATGCAGAGCCGACCCGCATGGGTACTTGCACATTGTGGTCCATGAAGAAGAGCGAGAGCACCTTTCCATCGTATGTCACAGCCACAAACTCCCAACGCCCATAATGCAGAGTGACCTGCAGCACAACAGACTTCAGGCCTATGTCGCGAAAAACAAATGCTTGCACCGGGTAACAAGAGACATCTAGCCTGGGTAACGCATCTCAGAGGTCATGGAAATGCAGTGTTACAAACAACATGTTGCTGTGTGCAGCCATTGCATTCAAATTATGAGTTTGCGTGTCATACGTTCACATGGGTAATGAAGAAGCATCTGTGTTCTCGCAGCGGCAACTTAACGACAAGCCTTGTGAGCGGCATGTCAAAGCCGGCCTTCCATGTCAGTCGATTTAACATGATCATGTCCGCAACATGAGTAACTGCAGAATGAGTCAATGCTATGCGGCAAGCAACACACCTTAGCCGTGACGATGCGGAACTCTGACTGCCCAACATACACTCCGGCTTCCAACGTATAGTTGCCAGCCCTTTGCTCGTCGTTGTCGCCAGTGATCAGGGCCACCCAGTACCCTTGGCCTGATTTTGGAGACTGCTTGGTCACAACGTACTGGCGCGTTCCTGTAGGGAGACCTACGCCCACGGAACGGACAGTATCCTCGAGTGCAAGCAATTTGCGCTTCCCTGTTTCTCCAATCCGGGGCGGCGGTGACGGAGGGCTGACAGGCGGGGGCCGAGGTGGTGGCGATGGGGGTGGCGATGGTGGTGGCGGTGCAGGAGGGGGAGTACGTACAATGGTTGGAGGGGGAGCGGGAGGTGGTGGCGGTGGTGGTGGTGGCGCAGGAGGGGGCTCATGCCAGAGTGGTTTCGCGAGTCGGATCCATGCGGAGATCGTGAAATCATGCGTGAGGTCAACCTGGTCGGCATCGGGAATCTTGGCATACTCCGTGGACCAGCTCAACTGAAGCGCAGACCGGCGGTGCATATGGATGCAGTACTCGCAAGTGGTGTTGACGTTGATGAAAACAGGAGGGGCACCGTATGTTGGGGGGCCGCCGTACGTTGGTGGCCTGCCAATGGGAGAACCCCCGTGAGTGGGAGGGCCACTTGGGCCACTGCCTGGCTCGCTAGGGCACATTGGGAGGCCACAAAGCTCGACGCTGAGCTTGTACATACCCTCAACTTGAGCCAAGTAGCTGAAGATGAGCGTGCCGTCGCCAGGGTCCACAACTGAGACAGGGACAGTTGCAGGGCCATCATAGACCGTCACGTTCAGCTCTGCGCCGCCTGTGAAGTCAAGCTTGTTGCCGAAGTTATCGATCAGCTGTACAAGGTACACGCTGCGCACGCCGACTGTGCCCTCAGAGAACAGGTCGACGCCATCGACGGTTGGCATAGGCATGAGGATGGAGTTTGCGGGGTTGGGAGCACTTGGAGAAACCACGAGCACGCCTGAGTAGAACTGTTCGGCCTTTGCTCTGCCGATGACCACTTTGACGTCGTACTTGCCTGCCACCGTGAGGTTGTACATGACCGAGTACGAGCCATCGTTGAAGTCTGTTGTGGAAGCGATGTCATGGTCACTGTCAGAGACAAGGCAGCCGTGCGAGTTGGTGACAATTTCGGCCCCCGAGGCTTGGTTCTTGAACGTCGTCTTGATGCACTCCCCGCCAAAAGTGTGCTTGTAGCAGCACTTGTCGCGCAGCTGGATTGAGAATGACCCGGTCATGCCGGCCACGGCGGACTGGAGGTACGAGGAGTCAAAGATCCAGGAGCACTCAAGTTCGGTCACTAGGCTGTTCGCGGAGCACGTTGAGTTGACCCACTCCTCATTGGCGATGCCGGGGGAGGTGTCTCCAATGAGATTGCGATGAGTAAGCAGCTCAGGGAAGCTGGGGCGGTCAGATCTCCAGACCTTGGCGATTCCAGACACGATTGCTGCCGGACGATACTGCAGGCCAACGCTGCTGAGCTCTTCGATAGAGATATCGCCGTAGCCCTCGTTGAAGATATAGTATGCGTCGGTCTTGGCCACTGGCGCGGCCACATCGTTGGGGCAAGCAGCCATGTTTGTCACCACATCTTCTGTGAGTGGAATGCTGAAGAGGCGGACGGAAGCGACGAGGCCGTTGTAGCCCTGACTGTCTGCCACTTTGTAGTAGGGGAAATAATCGAAGGGGTTTGCATTGATAGGGACGTCGTCAGGCTTGACAGAGAAGTGTGGTACGCCGCAGACGAACATGCTGCGGTCAACGTCCGCAAACTCATCATAGTTGACGCTGCCGTATCGGCTCACCTGGTCAAAGGTGAGGGGGAAGGCATAGGTCTCGAACGTGACGCTGTCAACAAGCGAGCCATCGACAAAGACGTTGAAGGTGCTGCCGTCGTACGAGTACGCCAGATGGTGCCACTTGTTAGCGGTGAGCACCGCACGCGTTGCAGTGTACGTGCGCCATTGCTCGGCTGGGCCCTCTGCAGAGGCGCGTCGGGGGGGCACTTCCTCAGGGGTGAGGATAGCTGCGTGGGGTTCGCCGAACCAGTCAGCAGTGGGGAGCGCAACCAGGATATCAATGCGCACAACGCCATCCTGCAGATCGGCACACAAGTCAGAAGCAAAGCACAGTGCACCTGTTCATTGGACGTCAGCACCGTGATGTTGCATACCCTTGCATCCCGAGAGCAATCGCTTCCCTGTATGTGTGATATTACTGGTAACAAATTCAGAACAAGTCGCTGGTTTGCCGACTTACTGCCACACCTTGGATAGCAGCAGGATGGCGAAAATGTAGATCATTCTTTGGAACAGCGGTTCCTGTCCAGTGCTGACCACCATGAAGAATGCGGTTATCTTGGTTGATAATTTGAAGATACCGGTAATAGGTTAACACATGCAAGATTTGGTCCAGGTACGCTTGCCTCGGGCGATGGTAGCACTGATTCCCAAGTAGTTCTTGGAGTTGCCAATGCCTGTTTGGATGCGGTAGTGTTTTAAATAATAGATCGTCAAGAGTAACACACCTGAAGAGCAACAACCACATCGTTGCTGCTGAGGAGCGTCATGTGGCCGGAGGTGCTGTACGGCTGGAGCCACATGGCTGCGGCAATGGCAGGTGGCCAGCGAGGCCTGAGGCTACTGACGGGGACAGATCGCATCTCGTCATCGCCGGGAACGTGCCACTGGAAACGGATGGATGCACCGCCGCTGCTTGTGATGTGCTGAATGTTGAACGGCACCCACTGCTTTGCTGCTGTGGCTGTGTAAAAGAATGTGCGCTTCTTTAGCTTCTGAGGCTCTGTGTCATCCACGACAGTGATGCCATCGAACATCTGCACACAAAACATACCAAAGTCAGCATTGGCCTGAATAACAAACACAAATCTTTGCAGCTGGAACAGAAAGTGCCGGATAAGATATGTATGCTTCACAACAGTAGCATCCCTGGCTCCCGTTCAATCCAAGTATGTCAGTGTCTGCACATATGTTTTCAAGATCAGAGGCAATGCTGGCGTGTTGCGGGAGATATTCAGCCCAATGCACGGAACCAACAAATGGTGTGAATGAGAGACAGGCAGTACGTCTTAAGGAGAGATGTGTCATCCACATCTAAGGTCAGGTCCAGTGCCAGGCAATTATTGGCAGTCACGGCATGAGAGATGCATGTGGCGGTGAGGGGTTGCGTACGATGTTCAGGCCATCAGTGGCCTTGACCTCGAATTTGTACACTCCTGGGACAGCAACCTGGATCCAGCCTTGGTATTCAGCGGTCCAGCCGTTGAGGGCGCCATATGGGCCCATCTCGCCCCACTCATGGCTGATCTTGCTTGGCAGGAAGTCCATGCGCTTGTCGAGGGGCGCCACAGTATCCGCAGTCCTGAGCACAAAGCACAGGCACACTCAGCACAGCCATTCGGCATGTAAATCCTACTGTGCCAATTTGTTATTCCCTGCCTCTGCAGCCGGGCCATGGTCTGCAAGCTGGACTGCACAGAGCGCTACGTTGTCACCAATGCAAGGTCCAGCATCTCCACATCTTTCTCTTAAACCCTTGTTGCAGGACCTATTAGGCTTCTCCAGCCTCAGCAATTCACAACGGCAGATGGCAATGTCCCCCACCAACACAGAATTAAAATGATATGCAGCAGGACAGTGGCAGCGCTCACCTAGGCTCTGTGTAGACAACGGACGTTCCAGGGGTCCAAGCAACAAACTCAAGCGCTGCGCTCTTCTTCAGCTGGATCGTGGAGTAGTCACTGCACTCGATCGCAAAGCCCTGCGTGCGGTAGAGCTCCACAAGTTCTCCGGCTGAAAGCGCACGGTCATACACCAGCACCTCGTCGATTTCACCGTCCAAGGCGATCGTGCCGTTAGCGACCATCATCAAGAACGGCACAACCTCGTGCTCATAGGACACCGGGACATCGTTGACATGCACGGTCGTCTGAGTGTCATTGCTCGTTGCTGAGTACTCCACGGCAATGGCGGCAAACTTCCAGACACCCTTGGGCAAGTAGTTGGCGTCTGCGGGTGGAACTTCGCCGTTGTATGACCAGTAGCCGGGGCACATTGCACTCGCGTTTTGGTCCCAGGTTTCCCTCGGGGCTTCCTCCATGAGGATCCAAGCAGCGACTGTGAAGCCTGCTGTTGCAACTGCGGCATTGAAGGTGATTGCTTCCACAACGGGCGGGATGGTGATGAATGCTTCGGTGTCGAGCTTGATGGCGCTGTTGTTGAAGCCGTTGCGGCCGCTGACATAGGAGAGCGTGCCGTTAAGCTTGCCGTTATGGAAGTTGCCGGAGATGTCGTCCGTGGTGCGCAGGTACGTGAAGTGCTCAAAGAGCCCGAACCCTAGGTCCTCGACAAGGATGGATTGGTTGTATTCCAGGGCGGTGACGGGGCTGAGCAGCGTGGATGGGAAGGTGCTCATGCTGGTGTACTCCACTTGGCCGAAGAGGGTGTTGATGACTTCGATGACGTGCGTGCCTGGGACGGTCGTCGGCTGGCTGTGAATTTTGACGGTGTGAGCGTCTATTTGTTCAAACGCGGTCTCGTTTCCATCAATGAGAACACGCAGGTTCTCAGCAGCAAAGTTGATGCCGGTGACTGTGATGGGGGCCAGGCCAAAGAGCGGGCCGCCGGTCGTGGTGAAGAACTTGGACTCGATGGTTGAGCTGTCGTACAGCGACAGGAGCAGAGGGGGATAGCACAGGGATGCATACGCCTCACGCTCAGGCAGCACGTACGTCCTGTTGTTGTGGTTGTGCATCGAGAGCTCGGCAGGGGATCCTCCGATGACCGCATTGGCAACCCAGGATGCATCTGCATGCATGCATGTTATCATCACCCCCAACTGAGAATAACCCACACTGAAAATGGGTCGCTGACTGTGCATCGTGGCCTAGCTAGCATTGTGTCTGCAAGGTACGGAATCCTCAGCGGACAGTGTAGTGTGTTAAGTCATGCGCGATGATACCGGCAAGCGTTGCAATTGTATCGGCAGCGCCATGCATAGCGTGCATGACCACAGATGTGATGATGTGATGCAAGATAGACTTGCTTGGGGAAGCATGTTCATGCAAAGGAAGGATTGGGTTGTCAATTAGGCTTTCCTTGCTGCATGAGGTGTAAGCGATGAAGCACATACCTGTCTTGTTGAACTCATCGAATGTGTAATGCGCAACCAGGCCCGTGGTGAACTTGGAGCCACCATCACACATGGAGGCCCGGACCTCATCCTCTGTAAGCGAAATGTTGAAGAGCTTGACATCGTCGACCATGCCCTCAAAGAACTCGCCTGGCAGCTTGTCAGCATCGTAGTCCATACCAACGATGAAGGTTCCAGTTCCGGTTGTATCGGGCCTGCACATCGGGGATCTCGTTTCCATGCGATGTTACCAACAAAGCTAAGTTCAATGCATATATGTGTGCAATGTGTTTGTCAAGGTGCGTTGATTGCTTGCAGCAGCCTCAGGAACCTCTTTCACAGGGTGGCAGATATATTGACAATTTCTGAGCATGTTGTTATTATTGTGCACATACACAGGTTGATCTGTGGAAACCCGCTGCATTCCATTACCCTGCCAGACCACCAAGGTTCTGAGCACAAAATCCATCAAGACACAGCCATGGTCAATGCCTCGACGCATGGTGTGGTCGGACACGAATAGACCGTCATTCACAGGAGCTGCCGCAAGACAATTTGAACCCTGCTGCTCAGAGATGCATGATAGCAACAACTGCCCTGTCAAGGAAAGAACAGCCGATACAGCAGACAGGGCGATTGCAAGGAGTTGAGCCACACAGAGGCAACAAGCAGGTACCCATACCTGCATGTGGTGGTGAAGTGCACGGAGGGTAGACCGTTGAGGTACACGTAAGCTTCACCCTCGATATCAACAGTGAGGCAGACATGGTACCACTGGTCAGCAGCAACTTCAAGGTCCACTCCGATCTCGTTCTTCATTGCGGCATCAGCAATGCAGTCGTCAAAGTAATACATTGAGCCAACAAGCTTCACCTGCAGATGATTTTTGTGAGACGCAATGAGAACCTCTCATTCATAGGACAGTCCATACAAGTAGTGAGTCATAAGGGAATATTCAAGGTCGAGTTGGAATTGTCGTGTATCAATACCATGTACTCATGGCAGCCTTTGTGTCAGTAGACATGCCTGGCTGCCCTTGACAGGACAGAAGCATCAGAATGGCTCTGCGCACGCAACAGCTCATGTGGACGATCTTCGATGCTGCTCAAGATGCTACCAAGGGGAGTGGAAGATATACATCGAGCACAATTTTGCAGTGCAAGCTAAGAAGCATGCCTCGCCATCCACATCTGTAGACTTTTTGTTAAGGCCTCGCCACTGCAGCACGGATCGGTGAATGGGGGCAACCGCAGAGCCAAACGAGACAATCGATTGCGGGCCAATCTTGATACCGGGCTTCACCCACAGGCACATTGAGTATGAGGTGAGGTTGCCTTTGGTCTTTCCGGCATCCACCAGAGCTTCGTTTGCTGCCACAAAGTCCTTGGTCTCCCACCGGTCCGTGCAGCGGTATGTCACAGCGAGCCACAACGGGCCCTTCTCACGCGGACAGGGGTTGCCAATTGCGCCACTGTCTACCTGCAATGGACATTGTCTGTGCATGGGTAACTGCCATACACGAAAATTTGCCTGTGCTTGCACTTGTTAGGTATAGCAGTAAAGAGGCACTTCACACAGTGAATGCAAATTCAAGCAGGTAATGGTCATGGTAGCACTGATTCCCAAGTAGTACTTGGAGTTGCCATGTCCAAATGGATGCGGTAGTTTGTAAAACGATACATCAACCTGAACTGCATGGTTGGGTACTTTGCCTGGCATGCGTAAGAGCTTTGTCCCCACAATACATCAGAAATACGAATGGGCTCTGAACGTGGAGATGCCCGTCGCAGTTATCACATATCTCATGAGGCATATCTGCTCCAAGTGGCGCAGACCTGCAATAATCAGATGGATCTGCGGTGACACCACACATTCCCACATCACCTGCCCACACTCTATCATGCGCCACATTGAAGAGCATGACCCAAACTCTGTGCTGAAAGGCCGCACCGTGAAGGAGCAGCGTTCTTGGTAGGCGCATTTCTTCTCTCCGAGGATATAGTCCGAGACCCAGAACTCGCTGTTGCTCTTCTTGTTGGCGGAGCAGACTGCATTGGTCTTGAAGTCCCAGACCTCATCGTTGTAGCCGTTGCAGCCACCCTTGCCGAGGACATCGAAGAAGCTTAGGCCCGTGACATTCATCTGAGCAGCGCAAGCGTTGGTGTACACGCAGTTGGCCTTTGATGATGGAGAGTAGATGACAGGCGTAGTTTGAGGACCGGTGGTGAGGTAGAGATTGGGGGGCCCCTCCATTCTGCCACGAAGACCGCCATCATGCTTGAACCACATGTTACCATCCGCCTCAAGTACCGGAGGATTTACTGTCCTCGCACCGAGGGGCTTGCCAAAGTCAGCAAAGACAATGCGATCGATGACGCTGCCAGCCGGGCATCGAAGGTTAGCTGTGGAGCCGTCAACAGCGACGACTGACTGGAGGTACTTGGGGTCGTATTTCTTGCTGGAATCTTCCCGGAGGACCTGGTCTCCCTGCAGGCGCAGTGCCATGGCCTCTGTGGGAACTGAGCCCTGGCCGACTCCACGTGGGTTTGCAGGAGTCACATACAGCACACCCGGCATGCACGCGGATGGCGCGGGTGCCGTAGCGACACCAGACAGGTAGCGGGTGGCCTTGAGGTCATCCCCGAGGTCTGAGCCTCTCTTGAGGACGAGGGAGAGGTGCCTGGGGTCCCCATCGAGACCACTCTCTTTCGTGTAGATGATGACCGTGGTCTCGTTCCCATCGCGCTCATCAGCTTTGCTGCAGGTTGACTCGCCCAGCACGGAAGCAAAGGGTGACGGCGCAACATTCCATCCTCTCACGCTGAGAGGGTCGCCCCCGCCCATGCCAACTTGACGGCCGATCATTGAGACTTTGCCGTACAGTGCAGGGTACCACGGCGTTGGCAGGTACAGCAGCTGGGCTGGCTTGCTGAACCTGAGCGCCATGCCGTTAGAGTAGAGCATTGTGGGGGCGTACATCACACAGAACTCAGTGCGCGTGACGTCTGGCGGCCTGTTGCTTGAGGGCAGGTTGAAGTTGAAGTATCCGCACACGGCCTTGGTGTTTGACTCAACTGGGAAGAAGATGTCCTCCTGGTAGCCAGGGCCACGCAAGGCGTAGAGCTCGTCGACAAAGCCAACAAAGCGCATTTTAGTGGGGTCGCAGATGTCAGCTCCGATGCCAAAGAGCGCGTTATCCTTGGTGAGGGTGCTGGCTGTGAGGCCGACAATGGCTACCTCCTTGCGGTCAACCAGCAGCCGGACTCTGTTGCCGGAAGCCTCAAACTGCAGCTCAACAAAGTGCCACTCGTCGAGGCTCATGGAGGCATTCTTGGAGCCGCCCGTGCGTGTGCGAAGCTTGACGACCTCTTTCGTTGCATCAAACTCCACGGCAACAATGGCTGTGGAGCAGCCCTCGTAGCCAAGACCGAAAATGGTGGAGGCTGCGCTGGGTTGCGACGTGGATGCTGGTAGCACCCACGCATTGACGGAAGAGTCCACGAAGAACGTTGTGTTTGGCGGTCCGGGGGTGAAGGTTATGCCCCTGATAAGACAGTTGCCAATGAGAGGGGAGGTGACTTCGGGGCCGTCGGGTGAGAGGAACAGCGAGGTCTCGAGCGTCTCGAGCTTGTTTGGATGTGTGACATCTCCCAGGTGGCTGCCCCACCAGATCTCCTTGACGAACGAGTACGTTTCGTTGCTCCAGTACTCTGCCCAGTTGCGCTTGTT
>NW_028323885.1:0-24429 GCF_984573655.1 Nuphar pumila | reverse complement strand
GATAAGTTACGGTAGCGATGCGTATTGCCGACAACGGCCTTTAGAAGCCAAACTTGTGGGTGCACTCACGGCTGTCTCGCCCGTCGTCAACGCCGCCTTCTTTGGGCTGGCGTCTCTCTGTTCTGTTTCTTTGTCGGTGCACTCGCCGATGTCTTGGTTGGATAACATGCTGACAGCAAAGGACAGTGCGCGTAACTTGGGTTGCATATGAAATGTTTATTGATTTCCTGGGCCCTATGCCCTCGAGGTGCAATTTTTGCCCTCAACAAGCAGAATGGACGTTGCTTTCCATGTGCCCCTCTCATGCAGGTGCTTTCGTCTGGCTGCATTGGAGCGGAGCATCGACGCACACAGAGCAAAACATGAGGCGCATGCGCCTAATGGAGCATCTCGGGCTGAAGGGCTCAAAAAGCTGATGGAGAAAGTTCGAAAAAGCTCCATCCTTTTTGGTGGAGACAAATCTTCTGTCACCTCAGCGACAAAGCCGCGGACACCTTGGCAGTCTTTCCTGCGGCCGCGTGTGCCATCGGCGGATGCCCCCACACCCGACACGGCCACGTCTCGCTCGCCAGTGCAGTCACCATGGCACGCTTTGCTGAAGCCGAGTGCAGATCAATCAACCACCGATGGCGCCCCGACACAGGCATCTCGCCCCACGCATGATCTCAACGACAACACGGAGACAACACTGCCCCTTGTGGGAATTCGGACACCTGAAGCAAGCTTTAGCTCATTGCCTGCTGTTGAAGAACCAGCCGGCCAAGAAGCCTCAGGGGTTTCCATCTCACCGCCAAGCACGGCAATGCTCTGCGTACGGACCTGGAATCCCCATAAATCTCTACCTGCGTGGTCCGCGTCAACAGAGAGCGACTCGATGCCGAAGCAGACCCAACCGAGTTCAGTGAATGGAAGCTCAGCAGCCGTGGGGCGGCGCGTTTCATTTGTCTTGAACCCACGCACTGTTTTGAATGCTAAGCATGAGATCGTGCATCGTCCATCCGCTGTGGGTGAGTCCATCAACCATGATGCCGACGTGTTAACGGCTGAAGGTGGCAGTACCTGTGCGCGAGAGGCGACCCTTTCATCTGTTCTGGATATTGCTCTATCACCGTTTCTCATGCTGGACGAGTCAATTACGACTCCTGATCTGAGTCGCAGAAGAGGCTCCGGCGGTGTACCTGCTGCATGCGATAGCAGCGCACGCCCTGTCCGGACTACCAGGAGCTCGTGGGTGGCGCGTCCCGTGTGCGAGGCGTTCAATCCATACAAAGAAAGCGCACATACTTCAAGACGTTTTGCATCTCCGCCAAAAGTGAAAAAACCAAAGAAACGGCCACCGATGCCCAGTCCCACCTTGTTTGATAGTAGCATCTATGCCCATGCCATGAGCAGCTTCAACGGTCAAGGTAGAAAAAGCCCAAACACGCAAGCTGTCTCTCAGAAGCAAACGCGCAACAGAAAAGGCGGTCGAGTGGCTAAGAGCCTCAGTTTCCGAGGCGCAGTCTCCGCAAGCAGCCGCGCCTCTTATGTGACGCAAAGAGCTGGTCTCTCAGCCTCCCGTCGCAACAGTCTGGTTCTCCAGCGCACCCCAACCTCACAGGCACCCATCACGCTTTGGAATGCTCCATCCCTGGCCACAACGTTTTCTGTGATCCCGGGCGGCGTACCCGTGCAGTTGGAAAGCCGACCCTCAAGCGTGCCCCTTGCCTCGACTCTGCCATATAGCGCGATTTCCATGCCTTCAGGCACCGACATTGCGGAGCTCATGTTGCGCTCGTCGTCAGTCAACCCACATCAATCGATCGACATGAAGAGGCAACCGGTCGAGGACCCTTGCCAGATAGACGAGGATGCGGAGGACGACACTCCAGAGAGCTTGCAGGCTTTCAAGGCGGAGGCTTCCCAGCGCTCGAGCATGAAGAAGTTGCACTCTGTTGCATGGGCTGCTTCCAATGAGGATGAGGATACCGATGAAGCGCATGCCACGGTTGATTTGCATCACGATTGCAGTGTTGGCCATTCAGAGGTCCATGTCCCGGCTAATTTGCCTTATCCACTGATGGCATGGAAGTCAGGAGGGCTCCCCATCACTGAAGATAACCTGAGGCTGATGAAAAGAAGAAAGAATGTGTTTGCCAGCATGCTTGGCTTGGCTAGGGTGCCAGCTAAAGCAACGCTCTTTCTGGGCTCGGTCCTTTTGATGCCCGTCCCAGAACCTGGAGGGAGTCAAAGCAGCGCTCTAGCTGCACCTGCCAAGCGCAACTGGTCTGCGTTGAGGACGATGGCTGCCGATGATGCGTCTGTGCATCTGAACCTCCGAGATCTGATCGCGCAACAAATTGCAGATCTGAAGCAGATGAAGCTGCTCTTGGCTCATAGTCAAGCGTTTCTGACAGTAGAGCAGCAGGTGAGTAAGAACGTTCCTGGCACGGTGTGTGGCTGCGGATATGCAAGCAGTGGGGGGTAATGAAGCGGTTAGGGCCTTGCGTCCTCGTGCATGTAGATTGCTCACACATGTGCGCAGGTGAGCGCTAAGCACCCCCCTGCAGATGAGTTTCACAAACTGGGAGGGCCGCTATTGTCAAGCATATGGGCTGGCCTGTCACGATCCAAGTTCTGGCGATGCATGGCTTGCATGTGAAATGCATGTGAAATGTGTGGAGTGCAACCCAAGTGCTTGTGCGCAGAGGGCTGCTGGGCATATGTTGCTTACTGTGTTGATACACCATTGAAAGCGCCTCATGAGATCCTTTCACGGCTCGCAGCAACATAAGGACAACGGTTGCCGCAATCTATAGTGAGGTGGCGCGAGGTGGTAAAAAGATACAAGCAGAGCGTCGGCATTGCTGAGCAGCCACGTAGACAGGCTGACTCTTTTGGACGCCCTGACGCAGGCTCAGAGTGCAGGTGATCACACTCCTCAATCGCCGCCGAGCTCGGACTCGCTCCTTGTCGAGGCGGCTTCAAATTGCTATGAAAGAACCCCTTCGAAGAATGCAATCCACGACCAAGGCGCTACTGAGCCTGTATCCAAGCATGATGCCAGCAAGGATGATGTCGAGGCTTTCATCCAACGTGATCACAAATCCCACGTTTGACACAGCTCACACAGATGATTCAAGCTCGCTTGACACGGATGAAGCGCCCAGCACTATTGATGCATCAAATGTCACCATTCATGCCAGGAATGATGCTGGTTTGAACCACATCTGGCAAGCTGACAAGCGCGACGTGGGGACAGATGCGAATGCTGCCGAATCGAGCCGGATTGGTCTCCGCAGCATGAGTCAGAGTGCAAAGAGTGTAAGCAGCGACGACTCTGAGCATGATGCAGTTGAGCGCCTCCGAAGCAGCAACATGCTGGTGTTTCATTCAAGCACAGCATCCGAATTCTGGGGGAATGCTGATTTGATGAGACTCTTCGAAGCTGCCGCTTTGAACATCATCTTTCATAATGGAGTTCACAATATGGAGAGGGCCTTGATACAAGAGGTGCGCCTGATATACTCTCTCAAATGTGCATTTAAGTCTGATGCGGTCGTGTCACAGGCGCAAACCCCACAATCTGCAAGCACGCCATAGCCTTGATTTCCTGCTGGATGCACGCAGGGCATACGTGTGCTGTGTACAGGTGCTCCAGCTAGAGGACGTGCGCATTTCCGTCTCACGTCAATGCTGCAATCATGCTTGAGTGCGTGCAGGGCACAGCCATTCATCTTCGAGCAGTTGATTGGCTCCCGACTGGTTCACACACGCGGCCAGCAGAAACACGTGGGATTGCAAGGGTCTGCGCAGCGGTTGCCGACCTCGTATCATCGACGCAACAGCTGATAGTATGTGCTCATGAGCGCAGACAAGCGTGTGACAGGATGGACGCAGAGCTGACGTTGCTTGCTGCTCAGACCCGCCGTGCAGTGCCTCGGCAACGTCGACAGCTTGCATCGGCTCAGGCTGCCGATCCTCTCATGGCGTCCGCCCTGAACTTTATGCTGGGCTACAAAGTCTCCCGGCCATCTTGATTGCACAAGGGTCAAGTGACCAAATAGTTGGTGAATGAAGGCAAAAAGGTCATGGTAAAGGTTTGAGTTGCAGAAATGGGATGGAAAGCAGAAAATACGTCCCAAATGAGTTCCTGAAGGTGGGCTAACTCACTTGATTGTCCCCTACAGGGACTGATTTAGAAGATTCTCTGTCCTTCATTTCCAATTTGCAATGCTTGCCTCTGAACCCTAATTTTGGTGAAGATTTTATGCCATCCGCGCCTTGACAACTCTTGGTGCATGCTTTTCATAGGCAGGTAGTGCTATCTGAGGGCCATGCTGCGCATGCCAGTGCATTGACAATGGGTCTCATCATGAGACATTAGTGCCCGACAGACCATACTGCGCTACTGTGATGTATCTGCAGGTATCTGTTTTGCTCTGTTTCTATTTGGCATGTATTTGGAAATTGTTGGGGAAACGTGTGAGCAACTACTCGCAAAATGGATCACACTTAGAACTGAGTGTGTTTGTGATTGACCACTGTAACATCATGCTGGCCTTCCCACTATGGCACAACCAATGCACTTGTGTGCATAACCTGAAGATCACATGGGTAGAAAGCTTGAGCGTCGATACCATGACTGAGCGCAGTCTTTGGCCCAACGTAGGAGATATTCTGACAGAATGCGCCAGTCCTTTCGGTTGCTTGGCCCTGGTTGTCAATGATTCCAGCACCTGGGATATGCAATAAGTAGCTGATGAAGCGCTGCGCACCATCTGCGATCTTTTTAAGATGCTAGCCGTTAACTGCCATAGCCAGCACACGATTCAGTCTCAATAAATGTACACACCATCTGGACAGCTCACATGGATCAATCATTTGGTCCCTGTAACTCACTGGAGCATGGACTAGCTAAAAGTACAAACTGCAAATCGAGTGTAAATGCACTGAGGGCAACGGCAGCTTCAGTGGTCTCTACGACATATGAATCACAACCGCCTGAGGCCCTGGTCAGCATCAGCTTTGATGAACATGTCGGCCCGCTTTGCAGCTGCGCGCCGCTCAGGGGGGCGAGAGCTCACGTTTTTGCTGTCACTCTTTTCAGCACGGGATGCCCCCGCGTTGCCACGGCGCCCACCCTGACCGCGCCTGCCCTGACTAGGCCTCGTGTGCTGCGCGTCTTCCTCTTCAGAGTCCTCCCCCGACGTCTCATGCACAGAGCTGCCCTCGTTCTCTGCATCCCCCTTGCTTCCGTTGTGCCGATCTGTCGCCTCGTTCCCGCTGTGCTGGCCACCATCGCTCCCACTACCATCCCCACTCTCTTGATCGTCGGCGCACGTCTTCTTATCTGACCGGCCAGAGCGTGTTTCCTTGCCAGCACGGCGCTGCCCGCGAGCGCGGCCGCGCGCATGGCCCCGCGCTCGCCCTTGTGCCCGTGCAGTGGACCTGCCATGACTAGGCGCGTCCGACTCGTCCCCCGAATCCTCGTTGGGGGAGCCTCGCCGCCGGTTGCTGCCTCGGCGGAGAGTCTGAGCGGAGCTACGAGCTCTGGCGCGAGCCGTGCGCGGAGTGTCCGGCTCTGCGTCATCGCTTGAGCTGACATCTGCATCGTCGTCCCCCTTGCGAGGATGCTCTTCCAGCGCGTCCAGGTCATCCTCTGAACTCGAGGGCTCGTCTGTCCCTTGCGGGCCTCTCGCATCACAGCTGCGTGCCTCGTTATCTGCTGCGCGGCGCTTCGGCGATGTAGTGCCCCTGCGTGTGCCTGCTTCCTTCGACTTCACCCCTGCACATGCACACTCTAAGTGTAAGACACAGGCACAGTGAGAAGCAATGTAGGCACAATTGCCCCCGCTTGGGACGACAACGACAGCGTAATCAGCGAAACGGAGGGCATAATCTGTTTTTTATGCCAGGCAGAAGCAGAGTGGAAGGAGGACAGCAGGAGGTGGGGGTATCGTACCAGGAGGCTTTGCGTGGCGGGATGTTTCCGAGGCATTGGGCCGTCGGGAGGGGCCGCCGCGGGAGACATGCCAAAGAGCCTCGAGCCCATCGTCGTCATCCGAGCTCGATAGCTCCGGCTCATCAGAGCGGGGCCCGCGAGGCTCCACACTGCCCCCGGACGTTATGCTGCTTCGGCGCGGCACCACCTCAACTGCAGGCGCCCCCAGGTCTGTGCCGGGCCCCTCCTCCACTGCGGTCCCCCCCTGGAGCGCCTCGTCGCCATTCAACTCCCCCGACACACCCTCCCCACTCACCAACGCGCCCCACAAGTCATCGATGCCGTGTGCGTCCTCGTCATCGGCGCTGCCGACGTCGGAGGCCACATTGTCCGCAGCCGCCGCGCCTGCGGGTGCATCTGCCGTTGTTGTTTCCGTGAGCGCGGCGCCCCAGAGGTCATCCAGGACTGCGTCAGCGTCTCCTTGGCCCTCCTCCTCTCCGTCCCCGTCACTCTCAACCGCGGGCTCAGCTTGCGCAGCAGGGGACACAGGCCTGCGGCGCAAAGGGCTGCCGTCGACCACCGGCGAATCGCCAGATTCGTCGGAGACATCGTGTGCGTCGTGCGAACGGACTTCGCCACGCTCTCCTCGCAACCTCTTTGCTGGAGTGCCGATACTCGACGCGGACTTGCGCTTGGACGCAGACGATGACGGTGCACCACTTTGCGGTTCACAAACCCCTTGCGAAGGCGCATCCAGGGCGTCATCAGCTGATGCAGGCCCAGCCAAGCGTGCATGATGCTTTGCCCCCGAAGCTCCGGGAGTGCAAACGATACGTTCTGCTGCATCACCCGGTGGTCGAACGGGCCCTGTCATGTCGCCGGGTTCCCCTGGGGCCGCGGAGGGTCCACTATTTGGGGCAGTTGGGCATCGCAGAAGCTGCAGGCGGTGCAGGGGGGAGCGCATGGGAGCAGGCGGCTGCTCATGGGCGGCACTCATGGCAGCGCTTGTTCCGGCACCGCCTGGTCTGACCTGATAGGGTGGGTTGGAGCGAGAAGGCGCGTCGGCAGGAGGTGCTTCTGGGCCTCTTCTGCCCTGGCCTGTGCCGTCCCTCTCGCTTAGGTCCGATGTTGATGCACAGGGCAAATCTGCACGAGCGGAGCTTGTCGCATGCAGCGCAGTTCAATGCGACAGATGAAATCCGAGCGCAATGGGCGAGTCATATATAGGTAGCACTAACTCTCAAGTAGTTCTTGGAGTCGCCAATGTCCATGTGGATGCAGTAGTGTTGCAGAATTGTACACCATCGCCATACATGATCACTCAATGGCACATTATGTTCAGATAAGCAGCAAGTTTGGGAAGGATGGGCATTGGAGGTTTGATAGCAAGTCAATGCGCTCACCCACCATCTCAGACAGCGCATGTTGGACTGGCATTGTTCGGCGGCGAACGAGCTCACATCGAGAATGAGCAGCAGACTGTCTGCAGACACTTTCGCACACACTTCAATATCGAGTGCTCAGTGTGATGGGCCTCAATTCCTTGCTCACAAGTGGGCCGCAGTAAACTGCACGTGTACCTAGTGTGCACAAGTGTGACGGATTACACAAAGCCAGCGGTGGTACCTGATGGGGGGGTGGCAGAGGTGTCGTGTGCGCTCGTGGATGCAGCTGTGTGAGAGCGCGGCTGAGTGATGGTGGCGGGACTTGCCATGAAAGAGCTTGAGGGCGGCTGCGCGACCGCGCCTGCGGTATGGTGCACCCTTGCTGCACTGTGTTCGCCACCAACCGCTCTGATCTGCTGCTTTATTTGTCGCTCTGGCACACTACCCTGCAGCAAAACGCACCCGTGGTACGCCCGATGACTTTGCCAACATCAATTATTGGTCGGATGCGGAGCTGGACTGCGGTTAGCCAAGTGCAAATGCGGTCTCGTAACTCAAGCCTTGTCTGGATCGCTCAGCTGCGCTGGTGTGCATGTTCATCGGACCAGGCTGCAAAGGACATCTAGTCACACGAGTGCAGAACAAAAGACGAGAACGCTGTTGTTTCCAGAATGTAGCTCATCAAGATATGTCTATTGGTGCTTTGCAGCGAGGGACACCCCGAGCGTTGGCCAGGACCAACATCGCACAGCGGCATGTCCGGTCTTTGCCTGGCCAAGGCCCTCACACAGTACTATTGCATTGCGGCCATAACAACACTAACTTGCAACGATGCAGGAGCGTGCCTGGCGGGGAAGCACAGGGCTGGGCGAGCTGCGCTGCGTAGAATCATCTGCTAAGCCCGACCTGGCGTTGGACGGCTTCCTGGGATCGGTACGGCTTGTATCGTGTCCCTCCTGTGCAGGGTTCCACGAAGCCCCGGCAGCCTCACCCTGCACGGGCGACAAGTCGCGGGAGACGTCGCTGTCCCGCCCTGGAGTGATTGACTCAGCTTGTGCATGCCGCTGACTGGCAGCACTGACGAGCTGCGCGCCTGAAGTTCTTCCCCCTCGAGATCGCGGATCTGTGGGAGCGGTCCATGATGTGGCCTCGCGAGGCGGTCCACCAGCTCCGCGCATGGCTCCCGGTTGCTTGTCCTGCGTGCCGCATATTTAGCTTGATGAAAAGCTGACTGTCAGACTTGTGTTTTCTTAACTCGACGCCTTTGTTACAAAAGCTTTCCTGCTGACTGGGAGTGCCGATGTTTGATCAGCTCCATGCACGATCATGTGGAATACACTCGTACTCATGTGTCGGCTGTGCGCAAGGAGTGACGGACGCAATCCTGCTCGGTCTTGAGACACGGAGTTTGTTAGACCGTTTGGATCGCTTGCCTGCTCGTCGCTGGCTGATTTCACATTTCAAATGCTCAACAGCAGTCGCCAGACAAGATACCTCACGCTTCTTGTCTGAAGCGACCGGGCAGCACACACTTGGGTTCGCTATCTTTTGGTTGACGCCACCCCCCAGCCCAGAAAATGATCAACTGCGTAAACAGCATCAGTTTCTTCACTCATCGTCACTCACTGATCTAGACACCGCCAGTTCAGGAGTTCAGGTGTTGTTAGCACAATACGACGACACTGTCATTGCCAGGTACGTCCCCTATCTAGCAGGCACAACAAATTTGTTGATTTTAGGCTGCTTCTCACCCCCATAGGTATTTAGCTCGTTTACTTGTGCTGCTGATAACTGTACGTGTGACAAAGCTGCCCGCTATGTTGCTGCATAACTGGCACCCACAAACAACACCCCTTGCTCTTACAGTGCGTCCTCATGAGTCCGTTAATGCTTGCATGCTCTCCAGCAACCTCGGCAGTAGCCAGAACATGCACAAGATTGATTCGAACGTGGCGACAAAGCATGTGCAAGGGATGCGATGCAAATCGCAGGAGGTTTCTCTCCAGTGCAACATCGTGAAACAAACGTGGGTGTCGATGCTAGAGGCTCCCTGCCACAGTTCAGCACAAATATGTCGTGTGTGTGTGGTCGCTGCACAGCAGTATGTACTGCCTGGCACAAAAGTATTTGAGCAACAGCACAGAACAACGCACATTGGCAGGCGAGTGCCGCTTCCAAGCAGAGAGGGGTGCCGATTCGACAGGCATCACGTCATCGAGCACGTTGCTTGAGGGGGGCCGTTCGCGGCTTGAGGCGTCGCCGTCCATGGTGCCGTCAGGGTCGCTGGAGACTGAGCCGCTGCGGCCATCGCCAGCATTCTCTAGGGCGAGCAGGTGCTGAGCGTTGGCAATCTTGACCTTATACTGTTTGTAGGGGTTGCCAAAGGGCGCGCGACGGAGCACCTCATCGTCGTCGAGTGACGCTGAGCGCAGAGGCGCCTGGCCGTCGGGCCCTGAGCGGCCCTCAAAGTCCGACATCCGTTCCACCGGGAGCGAGTGGTCTTTGGCACGCTTGATGTCTTGCAGCAGCTCCATGAGCGCTGACATCTGCGTCACGCGCCCCTGCGCCGCTGCCATTGAGCGTCAGAAGCCTCGCCTCAAGATTGTTCGAGAACAGCGTTCACGAGTGCATTTTCACTCACCGTGGCAGTTGCAGTGGCGACAATTCAGACAGACATTGCCTCGGCGAGGACACTGCCTTGATAGGTGACGAAAGAGCTCATCTCGGCAGTGGGTGTCAGATGAATTTGTGAGACAGCTGTGATGAATTGTACTACCACATTGGAGAAGATGAGACTAAACCGTGTAGTGCAATCAAACCTTTCACAACCAATCAAAGATCCACCACCCACCAAGTTGCCAGCCTGCAGGCTCGTCTTCGCAGGCCCACGAAAAGACATCGCAACGCAGCTCAAACCAAACTCCATACATCACCTGTGGATGCATGAAACATAAAAATGCCGTTGCCCAGAGCATCAACCGAGATAAATCGACTCGATACGCAAAGTGTCTCATCCGGCACTACATGCGTAAGCAACATCTCAATCAACAGTCGAGATGATTCAGTGACTTTAGAGTTTTGTTGAGCTTTGCAAGTGCGAGATGCACCACAAACCACTGAGAGTGGCACTTCTGTTGAGTGGTGGGGTGGATAGCAGCTTGGCACTCGCACTTTTGCAGGCTGCGGGGGACGAAGTGCACGCTTTCTATCTCCAAATCTGGTTTCAAGAGGACTTTCGGAACTTCTGGGATCAGTGTCCATGGCACAAACAAAGCGATCGTTTCAGCAGCCTGAAGGAGCATACTTGGGAGGAGCAGTTGATGGACAGGACTTGCCCGGCCACCAAAGCGGCGGCTCGGGACACCTCAAGAGGGGTCATGCGCTGGAGAGCCACTAACGAGGGAACAAGCAGCTCACAGGCTTCCCCAGCACGCACATGCAAGCTTGCTCGCAACATGTCTGTCGCGTCCCTGCACGCAATGCAGGACCATTTCTAGGGCTGTACGAAGCCGTATGTTGGCCGCATACTGTGTGGTCAGCTTCTACTCAATCGACTGATGAGGTCAGTGTCTTTAACATTGAAAGCACTTGTACAGAATTAAACACATCATGGTAAGGAACTATGCGCGATGCTTGGAGTTGGAGGAGAGCAAAAGGCACAAGGTCGGCAAATCCTTGCCAAATGAGTGGGTCCAGCTCGGCAAAAACGACCAGATGATCTTCGTCTAACACCTGCATGAGATAAGGATACGAGAGAAGGGTCTAAAATGTATCACGGGATGTGTCATGGGAGACGGCCAGAAATAGGGGCATTAATCCAGGTCAGATTGAACCTGAAACACACCCATGCGGCGCAGAGTGCAGGAGAGCCTGGGGCCCACACGCCTTCATCCACTTGGTCCACAGCACCTTTGAGTCTGCTCGAGCAGTCGTGAAGGAGCGCTGGAGCTTTGGCACCACAACGGGGGGAGGCGTGGCGGGAAGCAGGTGCGGCGCAACGCCGTGCTTGAGGAGCAGGCGATGCAGCGGGGCGACGTGCAAGCGTGGGAGGTCCTTGAAGTGGTTGGCGATCTGCAGACGAAGTGAGGATGTGGCGCGGTCCGCTTGGCGGGGGCCGAGTGCGGCTGCGTAGCAGGTTGCAATGCGAGCGTGATTGAACGAAGTGATGCTCAGCGTCGAGCTTCCTTGAGCTGCCACCCCCAACTGGCCCCTCAGAAAGCCGATCGGGAGCCAGCCCTCCCCTGGAGCAGGCTCCGCATACACCTGTGTATATGTACAGCTGTTGGCAATCTACTCCTTCCGAGCCGCTTCTGTTCCTGGCACTGCCCGGCAAGGACACAGCCAGCATGCCAGCTGCAATCACATGTCGTGAGCTCATTGCATGAAGACTGGGATGTTTATCAAGTGGCGCATGTGAAGTACAACGCTCCCTGTATGCCTTTCAGGCAAGGGATCTTCATCCCTAACTCAACCGCTGTAGCTGTCCGCTGCGTCACTGATGACAAGGGCTGCGCCTGTAGCGTTGTATCAAGGGCAGGCTATCACTTCGACCAGAAGTATGTGCAATAGCAATGTGTGCTGGGTAATGGGCGCACAAGTCAGAATCCAGCAAGAGCAGAATGGAAGCTGCCAAGCTCGCCGGAGGATGGGCAAGTGGAAAGTCGGGGTGCAAGGTTCATAGCAGTTGTGAGTCGTGATGCAAACACAAGCGAGCGAGCGAGGACGCCCCAGCCTCTGCGTTAGGGCACTTTTGACGTCATCCCTTTGTGGTTGTGAGAGAAGTATTCGGGTCGCAACCAAGAGATAGCCAGTCTCCTTGCAGCAAAGTCACAATGGTATGCATGCAGTGACGCCATCGCACCTGCCAAGTGACGTCACTACCCTTGGCAGTTGCAGCTTCGGTGATGCGGGTCATGAGCGGACAAGCAGCCAGCTCGTAGACGTCTGCAAAACCGGGGGGGGCATCGACGTCAACCGCCACAGGGCAGAAAGCCAGCAGGGGGTGAGCATGCCGCTGCTGTGGGGGCACCTCGTCCACATCTGCTCTCACGCCGTCTGGGAGCGGCCATAAAGGTCCCCCTGCAATCAAGCACATTCCATTGAGCAGACTCTAGGCACCATACGCAGTAGGTAGGTATGCAAACGTGCGCACAATGATTCAGTGCAAAAAATAAGTTCGCAGACTTGGCGATGGTTGTTTGATGGTAAATCGGCATTCAGAGAATCAGAACTCGCTCACACAGGATGAACCTGCTTTGCAGCAAGAGCGCGTTTTAAGATTGCCAGCAGACCAGCAAGTACGGGCTACACTTGCGGCCGGGTACACGTGGTGTCTCAAACGCAATGATGCATCACGGTTGAATCACCCGCGACATGGAAGTTGAACTGGGAGCTATGCAGTGCTTCTTTCCAGGGATAGGCAGGGACAAGCATGCGGATATCCGGGGCTTAGTTCTCAACACTTTTCCTGCCCATATGCCATCCCTGGGTTGATAATGAGGGCTGGATACTTCAAACAACGTAAAACGTCAGCAATTCTTCGACTCGGGCGTCATTCAGCCACTGCATTCGCTCAGGGGTTGAATGTTTGCACACAGCAGACTCATCATTTGTGCGATGACGCCTGTAAAGCACAACATACATTCGTCATCATGATGATGCACCATTTGAAATTTCCCATGCAACATCAGATTGCATCATGACACAAGCACCACACCTTGCGTGAGCGAGAAGTGTACGAGCTGCGGGGTGGCAGCCGCATCAACACCCGGCAGTCCCTTGGCATCTAACTCGGCAGGAACCATCCGGACTGAGACCCCTGGCACACAACTGCTGGTGAGGCTCTCCACTGTCTGAGTCAGGGTCTGTAACGACTGCACAACTTTGCAGCCCCCCCCTGTTTCGCACGCCAGTGCTGCCAGGGGGTGATCCATGGCGCTATTGCTACCTGCCGCCGCCCCCCCCCCTCCGGCAATGCCTGGCGTTTGCATTAACACGCACCACAGGCGCTGCTCGTATCGAAACGGTTGCTTATACATCTCTGCTCCTGGGCACGTCAGCTTGATGTCCGCGACGGCATGATGACTGGAGAGCCCCGTGCTCAGGGTGCTTCCAAGGGTGCCGTCGGTGACTAGGATGATGTGCGCGAACGGCCCCAACCTGGCGTTGCAAATGTCTTCCGCCTCGCAAGCGTGCTTCATTGTGCATAGGAATTCGAAACCACGTTTCAGCAGCACCGAGACATCAGACATATCAGTAGCTGCAACACGCTTGAGCGCTTGCTTGAGGGCCGTGAACGGAGGGGTGTCGATCGCCAGTGGCGTGTCCAGTTGAGCGCCTGCATGCCGTGTCGATTTCGCCTGACAATTCACGCAAGTGATGATGTCCATGCATATACTGCTCGCCCATTCGTCGAAGAACGGACGCATGGGCGAATGCTAAGAGAGTCTACTTGACCGAATGGCGCGGCGTGTGGGATCGTTCCACGAGTTGCATGCATTGACCAATTTTAAGTCTTACAAGTGGCATACAACAATTGGCGCCTTCCTGGAGATGTGGAAACGTTGGGCAATCCCGGCCGAAGGTGCAGATGCTTCGGATGGTTGGCCATTGAGCATGAAACAGCCGCATAAAGTCGGATAAGGTGATACAGTATAGCAATGTGTTATAACATAATGCTTCTGTATGCATGCAGTGGTTGCGATATTTCGTGGGTCCTGCATACCCTAACAGCGTATCGGAACGACCAGGTGGCGAAGCTTGCGGCACAAAAGCGGCCCAGAGCGCAAGTACGGAAACAATATTCGACCAGTATGAAAGAACCAGATAGTGGACGCCATAGGGTGGTGGCTTTTAAAGTGCGCTGAACTGCTCACGCACCTGTATACAGAGCGACCATGTCTATCCGAGCATTAGGGTGTTGCGGATGACCCAAAAAGCTCTCTACGAACGACTTGGCCGCGTCCATCAACGTGATGCCGTGCGATGCCACCTGCCGCATGCTGCCGCTGGTGTCCAATAGGAACACCACCGTCGAACACAACCCCTTGCCGCCATCTGTCACCATACTTACGCAGTATCATGCAATATGAGGCTCCCTGACGCATTTGTGGATCGAGTATCGAGTGCACATCAATGCATGCAGGTGCCACGCCTTGCCAAACCAAACACATTTGAGGCACCGCCAATGAGCTTATGCATTCGACTTGACATTGTGCTTACTGTACAATGCGCAGCTGGTACTTATTCTGAGATCGTAGGCTGTTACGTCCGCACCATGGCGCTGCGATGACTGGACAACCCGAGCTCTCCCATCATAGCGTTTGCGCTTCGAAGGGTTTCCAGAGCCTCGAAAGATAGCGTTTACGCTTCGAAGGGTGTGCCAAGCACTTCAATTCATGTACGAGTTTCAAAATAAAGTAACAATGTGTTTGTTGCAACTTTGGTGGAGAAAAGTCAGAAGCACCCAAGCTTTCTGGTGAGCACGGTCAAGCATCTGCGCCAGGCTGCTAAGCAGGAGTAAACGGCCGAGATGTCGAACACAATTTGCGTGACCCCGCTCATGGATTTCGTTTGTTCGCACGACAGCAACTTGGTAGAACAAGCACTCCGTGCGTCAAGTTGAAAGAAGGGGTGGTCTGAACTGAGTGGTCAATAGACGCTCGATGTTATTTCGAAACACTACGCGGCACAGAAGTAGAACCACAAGAAGTGAAATGACAATGGCAATGCGCAGTCACACGACGAAAGTTGTTGCTTGTTACCAATCTGCACCAGGACTTGGAAGAAGGCTTGGTGCTGTGTGTAATGAAATCTGTGCACAATCCTATTGCCAGGAAGCCCGGCTCGCACAGCACATGGTAAATGCCCGTCGTGAATGCGTATCAATTGGACTCGACCGAAAGTAAGGTTTTAAACCCCTAGCGCAAACATATCAGGGTGTACAAGGCCCCGCTGTGAGACTGCTGAGACAGTCAGAAGCCACGCGCACATTTCACAGGCACACACATGTGATTGTTGCCTGGTGTTGCGTCCGTCCAGTCCATAGCAGCAGTCAAGCTCAAAGTGGTGTGCTCTCTATTTGAATGTCGAGGGATCCTCAGTTCGTTTCATGGAGACCGGATGCTTTTCATTCAACCATGGAACGTGCGTGTACTCATCTTGCCGTTTTCTGTTCGAATCGCCACTTGTGCGATTGCCAAGCACGGTTTTACATTCGCCTTCTGTTACTATAGCATGTGACATTTCATGTTGGGCAATTTGTGCTCAAGTATGTCTTGCTGACATCTGGCTTGCACTTGTCAAGCATCTGCCATGCAATCGACCGACTGTCTTTCCTCAGAACGCCCACAGACACCGGAGCTGGTTCCGCGAAGCACTTATCATTCAAGCCGTTTGTACGGTGTCTAGGTGCCGCGACCTGGTGTCAGCTAGGAGCGATTGGCGGCGAGGTGATGTGCACATAGGTTGCCGACCTAGTTGCACATCTTGGTGCTGCTCCGAGGATGAAGTTCCGCAACGCAAGCGATGCAAGCAGCCACGGAGCATCTGGCATGGAACCTGCGCCGAACAATACCAGTACAGGCAAGCCCACGAAGGTTAGGAAGCGCAATCGACCCAATGCAAGTCAACTGTCTCCGAAACGCTTAGCCGCAATTCGACTTCAGAATCGGCAGAACCAGGCCAAACGACGCGCCAGACTGCGGCAGGTAAGACACCCTATGCAGTCCATATGATTGTTCTGTCTTTTATTTCAATTGGAAGGTTGTGTGCAACATACTGGCGCATGTGGCATCCAATTTGTGCGTCACAGCTGTCCAATACCACTCTTCATGGGAGTTTGCCAATCTCTGTGCATCCCGCTGCCCTTTATCATCAAAGTGTCATGAACATCCAAATCAGCTCTTTTCCGCGACTTTATCATCGTTGCTGGCAGATGTATACTATGCCAACCAAATTACGCACGCGCCTGTACTAATCAACGAACTTGTGCTCCCGTTCAAAACCTACAGCGCGAGAGCATGGCGTTGATGATTATGGCAAAATATTAAACAGCTATTGTATGAGCATAGCTGTGGCCGATAACGTGCATTTGCGGCCTCCACGACGCCTGGCAAGCCTGAACATGGTCGATTGCTTGAATTTGGCTTCACGCGGGCTGGACAACGCCAGATATAACTTTCGCGTGTGTTTTCACTCAGGCACGTTTGACAATACTCTGTGCTGCCTTTTTCAGGTATGGGTTTACATGGGTTCTTTGCCGATATGCCTTCAAAGCAATCGACTCTGCACACAAATATCATCGGACACGCGAACTCCTGTCGTCCTATCCAACGTAGGATGAGATCGACTGAATATGGAAGCATTTGTTCACCTAAGCGCGTCGATATGCTCAAGGTCAATCACAGTCATAGCGCAATGGGTTGCTTGCAAGACGAAGGACAGAGCGACAAGTATCACTGACGCATTGAGCGTTTTGGTGGAAAATCCATAGAAATGTGACGAGAGGTAAATTTCGCATCCATTGATTATCAGTGTTACGATCGCCCCGTGCTTCTTTCTGGAAGTTCAGGCTGAGCCCTAGGGTCTGGATCACGTTAGTTGTGCCCCTGAATACCCCATTCTGCTGACTCTGCACGCACTTGATTGCTGCTTGGCACTTCCAGGCAACTTTCACTTGCTTCGACATTGAGGTTACTATGTAGGGGCATGCAACCCGCACGACTACAGTCAGCACGGTGAATGACTCTTGTCTCGTGCACGTAGGAGAAGCTGCAGGGCAAAGCGCAGGACAAGCCATCAGAGCCCTTGAAACCCTCCACTCATTCCTCAAGCATTGGCCTGTGGGAAACAGTATGCGCCCAAGCGCGGGTTCAAGAGGAGCCATGGGAGGATCTGCAAAGAGCAGTCGACAACACCGCTGCACAGATTGCAAAGAGACGCGCAGAACTCGAGCACGCAGTGAGGGACCTTCAATCGAAGACGAGGAAGCACACCCACGTGCAACAATTCGTCTGCGCTTGCAACGTTGCGATGGCAGATGTGCGCCGGGAGCTGCTCGACCCATCAGCCCGTCGCCCAAGCAATGGCTCTGCAGATGGAGCAAGCCTGCGGGAAGATGCAGCCTACGAGCGCACACGCCCGGCCGAGCACGCTATGCGCGAGCACCTGTTCCTCCTGACAAGCCTGTACGACTGCGCAATCTGTGCGTCACAGGCGTCCGATCGCGCCATCGCTGCGCAATGCAGCGCTCGGGGGGGCAGTGTCCGCGATCCCTGCATCGTCAACTGCGGCAAGCAGTTCGGATCGGCTGGCTCAGGTGCTCGTCGGCACGATGGCTCCAGCCGAGATGAGCTGTTCGGGCTCGGCAACCTCGGGCTGCACCTTGGAGGGGGTGGGTACCTGGAGGACCCCCGCACCGAGCAAAGTGACTGGGATATGTCAGACAACGAGTTGGGTGTGGGTTGGAGCTCCTCAGGCATTGGCAGGCAGCGCAACAGGGCCGGCCGGGGCTCGGGGGACAACGTGAGAGGTCAGCAGGGGGATCGGGAGGGCGTCTGGCCCGAGCCCGCGTCCCTCAGAGGGACGCCGAGGGAGGCGGAGCGCAACCCGGCACAGGCGGAACGCTCGTATTCTGAGAGCGTGCGCATGCTGTATCACGCCGTGCACAACACGCAGCTGCCGGGAGAGGATGCTTCTGCAAACCGCTGCGCCTCGTTCAGCGACCTTGTGAACGAGCTGGACTGCTTGCAAGACTGGATGCAGCCAAACGGAACGGATAGCCTTGCTGGCAAGACAGCCCTGGACGGAACTGTGCGCTCCTATCTGTCAACACGCAATCAGTCTGCTAGTGGTGTGGACATAAATGAACATAAGAACCATGGCAATTTAGGACCCTACTTGTGCTTCGTGCAGGTCCATGGTCTCCTACCGCACAGCACCGTCCCAGTCCAGGCACCTGGTTGCTGCCAAAATGTATATCAATTCAACGTTGCACGTAGATGGCAACACCTGCTTTACATTGCCGTTGTGTCTATCACGCGGTCTGAAAATGCATCCGTGATTTGTCAGGGCAAACAATGGTGTCCAGACGTGAGCAGAACTCACATTCTTGCATCACAAGCTTTGTCCTGTTCGTCTGTCAGTACGCGGAATGCAATGTTACGAAATAACATCGTCCCATGGTTGGGATTTTGAATTCACTTTGCTATTCCCACAGCGTTACGGTGCACGATAGTCTCAAGTGCAGTCCATCGTTGCGGTGGAAGACAAGGAATCGCTGTTTGAAAGAAAGCGTATAGCAAAGCCATGATTCAGAGAAGCACATGCTGAAGGCATGGTTCCGTTTGCAGGCCTTGTTTGGCGACATGCAGAGCACACGTAACCAGTCCCACCGCACATCGCTCAACCAACTCCTGCGGACACTTGTCTCAGCAGACTCTGCTAAGGCACGGGGCCAGCCAACCCCCTCACACCATACCACAAACCAGCTGTACGGCACGCTTCCGTCAGCGAGGCATGCAGTGGATGGCAAGATGATCGACGGGAGCTCACACTCCAAGGTCACTAGCCAAGCGCTGACGCTACATGCTCACTCTCAACGCAATGTGTTGCGGCGCATGATGCGCCGCGTGGCGACTGAGCTGCTGGAATTTGAGCTCTCGCGCACATCCACAATGCCTAGCCGAGCGCTGGAGGCCTCTCTGATGGACTCATGCCCTGATGCCGTCCTGGAGCCAGTGCAGGTGCGTGTTGTGTCGTCCAGCCTCACTTCTCCCGAGACACGTAGATGACTTCTGCCCTGGTAGCAACGGCAGCGGCCAGAACCAGTGATACTGTTACTGCAACATATGAGTAACGTTGCACTTGCAAGATGATCGAAATGGACACCGGATCAATCGTAGCGTCTCAGTCGCAAGAAGGTACTTTTGACCTGATCCAAAGCACAGGCCTGTGCAAGATGATACACGCGCTCCATGGTTTCACTCACAGAAGCTCATGCGTTTTGGCGTGATGGCGCATTAACCGTCATGATTGGCCGGATAGTTCTGCTGTTTGTTTGCCTGGCATTTCAACTACTAACTGTGTTTCTGACCACGCATGAGGGCCTCAAGCTGACATGCATGGAACTGTGCAGAATGTAGCGCTGCTTTCGCAGCTGATGGCTGTGCTGCGCCTGCGAGATGACCAGTGCAAGGTCCTAGCAGAGGAGTGGACTGCATGGGAGCGGAAACGGGGTATGAATCAGAAGCGCCTCACATGGCTCCTGACTGTCGCCACCACCATGGACCTCCCTGACGGCAAGTCACACCCTGCCTACCTTGCAGCGGTCCACGAAGTTATCGCCTGCTGCGAAGTGCAGCGCCATGTGCTGCTACACCTGCTGTTGACATTCCAGCGGCGCTTCCTCATCTCGGTGAGTTCCAAATACAAATGAGATGGTTTCTGAAAGTATGTGAATCTCACATAACACAAGCGCACCAGCAAGGGACTAGGCGGATGTGTGGCAACTTCTTGGTACATTTGCGTGCGAAAACACCTTGCTGCCCTTCTGTGCGCATCACACAGAAGGGCCCGTGCTGTTCTGCTAGTCTTCTTTGCCGACACCATGCGCACAATGGCGTCCCAACTCGTGACCGATGCCAGAGAGCGCGGAGGATGGTACACGCACCCAACAACGTCCTTATGGTTCCCAACAGCTGTGTGCATGCATAGTTCCTCCCACAGTGGATGTACTCGACGTCAACTTGCTTGCTTTGCTGCAGACTCTGGACGACGTGCAGCGGGTGCGCTACATCACGATGACGTATCCATTCGTCATGGACAAACTGGCAATCGTCCTCACCGCAACGGAACAGCACAACTCGCGCGCTCCCAATCAGTGGCACGCTTCAAAGGGCACGCCAGTGATGCAGCGTCACACGTCTGCCAGTGACAGGACCATGAACATGGGGGCGTCGCTCAATGACAGCCTGTTCCAGCTCGCTGACAGCTTCTGTCTGCCACCCACGCACGGAATGGACACGCTCAATGCGCGCCACCAGACCCCATCAGGCTGGGATGACTGGTCGCCTGCACAATATGGCGCCCCCCGCAGCGCTACGCAGCCACCCGCGACGCCCCTACGCACCGCTCCACGCCCATCTCCCCTCGTGTCACCTCACGTTGAGTCGCTAAACGGCTGGCATGAGGGCAACGCGTATGCCAACGACCGTCTCCGCACTATCTCGCCTCGTACACAGCCGCCCCCGCTCAGCGTTCCACGCGTCTCTCCCCTTGCGCGCTCCTCGCATGTGGACAGCGCAGACACCTTTGGGTTCTGCCTCCCCCCCCGCCAAACCTATCAAGATGACGTACGTGACGAGCCAATGCTCTATGCCAACAACGTCTCCATGATGGACCCTGAGTCGCGCTGGACGCGCCGCGGCGAACCCATGGCGAGTCAGCGTGCCAGTGCCTCTCCAGGCGTCCCTCAATATGCTTCAAACCCTGCAGCCCCGACCCCAGCGCAGCGCGGGTCCATGCGGCCGTGCCCCCCCCTCGATCTGAGTCACCTCAAACGTCAGATCACCAGCTCGAGCATGCACGCGTCACCAGAGCTCTGCACTCAAGATCGCAGCCCCGGCAGGCTGCCGGCCCACCGTTCGACGCCAATGCTGTCACCGACACAGCCCCATACAAACTACCATAACGTGCAGTCCCTGGACGACACCCCAGCCACCCTCTTCAACCAGAGCAACTACTCCAGCGGCGCCAACACGAGCCGCAGTGGGGCCAACACAAGCAGGAGCGGTGCCAACACAAATCGCAGCGGCGCAAACACAAGTCGCAGCGGAGCGAACACGAGCAGGAGCACACAGTCATCGACGTTGCACGCATCGATTGCGCACCTGACTCACCTCCTTGCCGATGTTGCCGGCCAGCAGGACACGGACACAACTAACGGCTACAGCAGCTTTGAGGACATGCACGACATGCATGGCATGACGCACGACGACGAGCGCATGTACCCACCGAAAACCAGTACAGGGCCTCAGATCGACTATCTCGGGACGGCGCTCGCAAGCCCCTTCAACGCGGTCAAGATAGAGGGTCATGACAGCCTGGAAGCCGCGATCAACGGACTCGAGACCGGATGTTACAACATGAATCCAGATACTTCCACACGCATGCATTCGTGCATGTCCAGCCGAGAAGACTCACTGGAGGACATTGCGGCTCTGCTGGATGCCTCTCTGCCCCGTCAAGCGTGCCATCACTACATGTGAGGACGGCATTCCATACGCCATTCCATTTGCCTCAGCATGCTTGCTGAGGTCATCTTCCAAGCACGACGACGCAAAGGTTGCGTCGATAGATTGTTCGGTGGAGTGCGCCTTTCCTTCCCTCCTGGCATCTTATATAATACCTTACGTCTTCGGATCTATCCGGACTTTTTGGAAATCGGATTATGGTGCACACACATACGTAGTGACCGACTGCTTGAGCACGCCTGCTTGCGTGCCGTGTCTGTATTGCAATTCATTACATTGTAAACGAACTCTCTGCTTAGGCAGCTCATTGCATGGCCCATGCTGAGGCTATTCTTGGCATACTTCACTGAGTCTGTGTGT
Source organism: Nuphar pumila (assembly GCF_984573655.1). NCBI lineage: Eukaryota > Viridiplantae > Streptophyta > Magnoliopsida > Nymphaeales > Nymphaeaceae > Nuphar > Nuphar pumila. The sequence goes on along the minus strand of NW_028323885.1, from coordinate 2,509 downwards.
ATTTTTGGTTCTGTTCTGTGAAATTTGTCATGTCGGGAGTGCGGTCATACCGAGGAGTGAATTGGTGAGGATGCATATTGTATGTTGGGGAAGCAGACATGTGTCTTGCGCCGCCTGCGCAGTTGAAGGAGGCACCGTGAGAATCACCAGGCGCCTCAACTGCCGCAGTGTGCACCAAGCACGGGCCACCATGGCGGCAATCAAAGCATGCCGTGCGAGCACAGTACTTTTCTACCATGCCATCTTCACGATCTCATACTGGCCCACCATGTATTGAAGTGTACACATGTGCAGTGTTGACCACTTGCATGTAGAGTTCAGAACTTGTTCACAGGGTAGTAAGTACTGAAAGCTGACACAAGCATGTGTTGAGCTGGATATGTCCCTTTGTAGGCGCACCTTTTGATTCAGGGGACTTGCCAAGAGATTTGGTCCATTGGGCTGATGCGGTGGCACGCAATGGGTGCGCCATTCACATAATAGCCGGGGAGATGACTGGGCTCTTGAGCTATTGGCACACGTACGCTCAAATTTGTGCGTCGCAAAGGAAGCGGTTAGCACGCGAACCAGTCCCATGATTCATCAATAATCGGGTCAAATGTGAAATAAACACGAGGCTTGTCTGGCAGCCAATTAAATACGAACATGAGGGATCTGCCATACGACGGAGACGATGTGTGGAAGTTACGTCGCCTGCATGGAAGCCCATAATGTCCACGCGCTGTTCTGCGAAGGCGTCATGATGCTAGTTCATGTGTGAAGGCCAGTTATGCGCTTCTGTGTGGGCAGGGCATATTGATACAGAGGTAGTGGCAGGTACAAGGATTGGACAACCAAGTCTTTGCAGCATGGTTTGCCAGTGTTGAAGCCATGCACGTACCTGTCACTCCCACTGTGCAACGCATTGGAATGCACCATAGGAATAACTCGTCCCAATAACAAGAGTGGAGGGCAGTCATGCTTGAAATTCCGCTTGCATTGAGTCCTCCTAGACTTTGATCTGAGAAGATTGTGGCCCTTTGTACGAGTTTTGTACTTATCGAGCTGTGATGGTCGCTGTTGTACTTGGCCACCTCAAGATTCTTCACATGTCTGCCTTCCTACAGACTGCTGTCACAGGGAAACTCTGTGGCCACTATAAGGAAACGGGTTTCTTTCCCGGAGACCTGTGGTGTGGACATTGAAGATGTGTTTGACATTAACACATCTTCAATGTGTTAACGTCAAACACATCTTCAATGTGTTAACGTCAAACACATCTTCAATGCATGGCATTCGTACCAGATATTGCCTTGGCATGCATTTACTTTTGGCTATTCTTAGTTAACACATGTCGCCGTCGCGAAGTGGTGGCATGATCCCCATTGCAATAAATCATTCATTGAGTCTCCCTCCTAAATTTCGCATTTGTTTGCGAGAAAGCTTGTTTGTAAGCGGCTGTGCAGTTGTTTCTGGACAGCTGGAATAAAAGGTCCCCATTTTCTGTCGCTTATTGTCGTCTCAATCTCGTGCTTTGAACTCTGCTCATGGCACAGCTGCACCATGCAACAGTATGAATTCCCGACGTGCTCTGCAGGTGTACAGACCTTGGGCGGGGTGTGGGGCGTGTGTTGCGGTCGTGCATTTGAAATTTGTCATTGCCTGATGATGTTATGTAACCGAAGGCCCTGCTATGGAGATACCCAGCTTTCTTGACCAGCATGTGGAACAGTCTCTGATTCCATTTTGTGTGTCGACTTGTCTAGCAGCGAAATCTGTACATGCATGAGTAGTTGGCGAATGCTTGCACCGCTTGAGGGCTACGGTCTAATTTACCACGGTAGCAGCGGACCAGTTTTGGCTTGCATGTCAAGGACTGAAACGTATCTCAAGGAAGCAGCAGAAAGTTGTGCTGCTTCAGCAAAGGCAACTCGCCATTTTATGAAACCATAGAGTCACATAAGAACCTCGGTTTGTAACACTTCATCCCCGGCTGACTTCAGGTGTAAACGTTTCTATGGCTTCCCTGTGTTCCGATACTCTCAACTTCAATGACGACACCTCAGCCTTGTGCAAAGCACAGAAGGAAGCCACCGGACTGTCGTGCGCATGTGAACAAGCCTGCAACACATTGCATGACTTCCCACCGCATACCCCCTGTAGTCATTTCATTATGCAGTTGCTGAGCATGTTGGGAGCAGCCCGGTGTAGTTATCTCTTCATCATTTGCAGCTGCTGGGCATGCTAATGTAGTCGTCCACTGCAGCCACGAACAAGAGGCTTGCGCTACAGACGGGCAAATGTCACGGGTATGACAGCCAGGTTCATTCAGACATTTTCGTGCAGATGTGGTATTTTGGCATGTCAGACAACATCGCCATTACAGGGTTGGTAATGGCAATATAATTCAAACCGCTAAGTTATGAGCCGCGCCCTTTCTGTCAACTGCTGCTGAGTGCCAGCTGGTACTGCTGGCCAGTTGGCAGGAGCAGGATTGGAATGCATGTCCACAGCTGGGCTCATGACGCTC
>NW_028323884.1:0-24526 GCF_984573655.1 Nuphar pumila | reverse complement strand
CGCATGGTTATGAACTGCATCGTGGAATCCTTTCTTGCGAGTCTCACCCCAAAGATCGTAAACAGCGGTTGCAACCAGCGACGCCTTTGCTTGCAACATATCCTGCCATCGTCGTGCGGATAAATCGTGATCCCTATCACGGGCCTTGCAAACTTTGGGTTAGCACGTTTCATGTCGGCATGGTCTGTCGTACATAGAAGACGTGCACGAGGTGACACCAGCGCGGTGGTAACGGGGAAGTTCGGGTCCGGGGCAGCTGCATCAATTTAACACTCTGTCATTCGGAAGGTTCTGTCATAAATTGATGCAGAGGTTACCTCGTGTATACATGCCATGGTCAAGGCGGAACACGGCCCGACGCTTCGTAGTCGCCCATCACGTGAAGATCATGAAGCAAGTCGACTCCACGTCGAGTACCCCGCGCCCCCACTACAATGTTTTACTGCTGTCGCAATATTATCGTGGACCTGCGCAACTCACGACGCTTCACATGCTCGTTCCACTCGTAAGCCATGTACGGCAACATCTTGGATTGATGCAGCGATGCGTTGACGCTGAGGCCGACGATAAGCCCTCAGATTTGCACATGCAGAACATCCAACTAATCTGACAAGCTTTTAGAATGGACGTGGTTTGATTCGTTGCTGATGTGCGCAACCAATGAGGTCAACTGGATAAGATTGCAGTTTCGAGACAATATCTATCGAGGGACAGTATTCGGCGGGAGAAGGTAGGCGTCTGCCTCAAGAGCTTCAGCTCCTGCCTTCTAATCCTTGAGACCTTCCTATACGACATGCGCTAGTGAAGCAAGTTCCAGCGACGCACATGTCGTCGCGTCTGTCACGGAGTTCCGCAGGACTGCACAGGACTTGCCCTGTCTGGCCTGCAAATTATGTCACGTCACCGGTGCCGACCCAGCCTTCGCAGCTGGAGTAGGACCTCGAAATAATCAATTGCAAAAGCTTACTTGTATGAATCACATGCCCATTTGGTAAATTATGTGCTCAGCAGCGGACAGCGCCAGCAATTGAACCGTCCAAGAACACGTCAGGCGGTACGATGTTGCTGTTACTTGACGACTACGTTTGTCTTATTTTCTCATCAGTGCATGAGCTTGTGGCTTTGTGTACTGCTGATGCGACTTGGACCACGAATCATTGTCTTTCCCAAATAGCTGGCGGTTGCGGCATTTTGAAATTTTAGAGCATGTGCTGCCCTGCCCATATGGTCAGAATGCATTCATATCACGAAAATAAATCATTCACTGATTTCTATTTGTATGTCACTGACATCTTCGTCACAGACTTCGTGCTTGAGCGAAACACAGCAATGAAATAGCTCAGGTCAAGTAGCTTAGGGTTATTCCACAGAGAATGGCCATGCTCCTCGCATCACCATCGGAGTGGCGCATTATTTGAAATAAAGCGAAATGAAACAAATTCAATCACATTTATTTTTTCATTACATGAACAGTGTTCGCGTTTCCTGCGCTTTGAGCCCCTACATATATCGCTTTGGTTGGCGCAACCTACATTTCGGCCACTGAAGTTGACAAGGCCCGTGTGCTGACAGATGATCATTGAAAAGCGTATAAAACAAGGAATGATGTGATTTTTTGGAAGCATAAGCCATTCCTTTGGGCTGCATGGAATCGGGATCGCATTTATTGCGCCCTTGTGCACTGTTGCAGCCCAGGAGCCAACTGTCGACCTCTTTACCGAACATTAAAGCAACGTGCGTGAAGCATGAGCAATGCCCTAGGGCACCAAATCAATAATCATTTATACTCTGTTTAACGCTCTCGGTGTCGAGCTGGTGTCTGTTTGGTTGGAAATCATTGAGGTTGGTTTCGGGAAGGAAACCTGGCATTGAGGCATAGCTGATGAAGGAATGCTCCGCTTTAGTTATATCTTTAAGACCCCTAAAATGTATAAGCAGGTATGTTTTAACTCACGTAAAATGTAGCATTCATGGGTGATACGCCATAAAGTAATCCTACCGAAGTCAAAGGCGAGGCTCCCCTTCCAGCCCTGGCTAACTGAGCGACGTCGTTCGAGACATGCACATCGAAACAAAAAGAGGACAGCAACATGCATGTTTTGACCTAAGTTTTTGCGCAGAGGCTTACCCAGAGCCGTAAGTTCTCAGGCCGACTCAATTGCGGCAAACATGGGGTGTGGCACAAGTACACTGAAAGGTTGCGGCAGCGGTGTGAACGCGGTCAAACCAGCTGTGAAGCGACCGGAAGAAGCACCAAAAGTTGACGCGAACGCGAAAGTTGAGGCTGCATTTGATGCCGCAACTTCCGCAGCACAGAAAGCCGTCGGATCGAATGCAAAGAGCATGCTAACCAGCACCACCAATGGCGCAAATACGTCCAAGGAAGCAGCCCTCGGCACACTGAAAACGGCAGAGCAGAAGCTACGGAGCGGCGCAGCGGATCTCAAGATCGACAATCCAAATGCTGACAAGCTCGCGACCAAGCTCAAAGACAGCGCAGGCACCGCAGCCAGCGCAGCAAGCGACTCAGTAGCGAAAGCGTCAAACAACATAAACGGCATAGCAAAAGGTGTCACAGCCGAGGCAGAAGCCATCGTGTCGCCTGTGCTGCTACATAAAGCAGCTGAAGCAACGAAAGAGGTAGCCAAATTGGAGGCAGTGCACGACATTGCCACAGCTAACGTGGCGAAGACGCTAGAGCCGCTGAAGGGCGTTGACGTAGTACAGCCCCCTCTGGACCCGTTGCTCACGCCAAAGACCAAGACGCCCTTGCCCCCCACCCACCAGACCCAGGAACCTGAGGAGACGGCTGAGGAGCTTGAAGCTCGATTGAAGCTAGAGAACAAAGCAGCAACAACAGTTCAAGCGCATGTGCGGGGACACAACTCGCGGAAAGCACATGCTTCTAAACTTGCAGCGAAGACAGGTGTGGCGCATGATAGCCAAGATTGTGCGCATGCACTCATCTGCTTGAGGACACATTGATGACCATTGTTTCCAGAGTTCGCCAGACCGAGTAACTTGCGTCTTAGGATGCCTGAAAATGTCTCAATTTTGGGGACAGCAACGGGGGCCGAAGCCCATTTGACGTAGCGCTGATTTCTGCCCTCTGGAACATACCGGGGAGATTACACACATGCCAATTCAGAGCGCTCATAGCCTGTGACATCGGCAAGATATCGAGAGTGCTGAGCGTGTGTTGTTGATCATCGCGAACTACTTCTTGATAGCACGGCATTGGACAATAGCACGAATGAATTGAATCCATCTGCCCCAACAGTGCTGTACCACAATGTGGCCAATTCCTATTTTCGCCCCAACAATTCATCCATTTGCAGGCATTTGAACCTGAAACTTAAACATCTGGCAGAACTGATACAGGCCCACTGCATGCGATGAAGGCGCTCCACAATGTTGTGTCGTCGTAGGTGACAAATAACCAACCATGAAAGGTTAAGGCCTCTCACAAACAAGCACAGTTCTGTGGCTATTACTCCTTTACAGTTAGGTACAAGATCAGCCACAGCCCCAGCCGTTGCCAACGCTGCCCTCTTTCGACTAACGACGCCGTGTTTTCTTACCATGCTACCGCATCCACTGCCGTAGTGACTGCCGCATGGTGATTCAGTGCTTCGCCAGATTGGATTTCGGCCCGTTTTTGTCTCTTAATGCCATGCATTTCTGGGCATCTATAACCACACAGTCTGGTGAAGAGCTATTGTGATTCGTATTTTGCTGGAGGTCACCTGACAGAGGCGTTGAACGTTGCAGGAGAAGGCAAGCCGTCGATGACAGAAGCTGCAAGCGTCTCCGAAGAGCCTGAGGTGCTCGTTGTATCGCGCAAAGCGGTTGTGGCGTCCCAGGATGGCGCGGAGGGTGACGAGGACTACCCAGACGAGACCGAGGGGGAGGGCCTGAGGCGCCCGTTAAAGCCGCCTCGCCTCCCGCAGCCATGGTGCATCCCTCCGAAGATTTCGAGGTGAGCTTCAAGACAAAGCACTCGGGCCATGGATCTGACCTTGGTCCAGTTATCACAGGCGTGGCGGATGGTGGCCCGAACGCGGTGGCCGCAAAGGAGGTTGTAGAGAGCCATGCAATCTCGCACGAGATTCGCCAGGAGTTGTCATTGCCTGTAACGAAGGCCGGAGAAGGCGCTGACGAGGCCGCAGGAAAGAGTGACGCCGCCGCCAAAAAGAGTGACCCGGGGGAGGTGCATGAGTTTGAGGCCGTGGAGAAGCGCTCTACGGTGGCCGCGGTTGCTGACTCAGAGGGGGGGGATGAGGTGGAGGCCCCCGCAACAAAGGTGCACGATGTTGAGGCGTCGCACGCAGCAATCGAGACTGCAAAAGCTGCACCGGAAGCCGACAGCCACGATGCCAAAGAGGAGCTCACCGAAGACGATCATGAAGAGGTCGTGGCGCCAGGCGCAAAGAGTGAGGAGAAAGAGGCGCACAACACACATGCAGAGCATATCGGTGAGTCAGATAAGTCTGCCCATGACGAGGACGATGCTTCGAAGCAGCCACCTGCAACAAAACATGCTCCAGCCGCTGAAGACAATCATGAGAAGGACGAGAAGTTCCCAGACGTGGAGGAGACTGTGCCGAAGGAAACGGAGGGTGTGACAGAGGGAAAACAAACAGCGGCTCACGAGAACGCAACTGAGGAAGAAGATGCGAAGGACGCACCTGCAGCAAAGAGTCACACGAGCAAGGAGCAAAAAGCGGAGAGCACAGAGAGCGTTCATGTGTCAGACAAGGTTGTAGCAAAGGACGGCGATGAGGAGCACATGCATGCGAGCGATGACAAGGCAAAGACCGCCGACGCGGAGGAGATTGAGGGTGCTCAAGAAACGGTTGCAGCTACACCAGAAGAGGTGCGCTCTGCTGAAGCTCTCCTTATGTAGCATTCCGACGGTGTGATGAATGGGTTCAGATGCCTGATTAAACATGATTTTTGCGGCAGAAATGGGGGTCAAACTCATGTGTGTCGTACCTCGGTGCCAAAGAGGAGAGCCGTTGATTCGCCGACCCCTCTGCACGGCCTTGTCAAAAGGTCGCACCACAAGAGTCGATTTGGTTCAAGACCTTGTACACATTGGAATGAGCTTGTCCAACAAGAGGTCAGCGTTGCGTCAAGATGGATTGAAAGATGACTGGGAACCTCTATGCATCTGCACACTTCATTGAACGCAAGGCAATTAACATCAGCATGTAACCACAATTGGCAAGGCCAAGCACCAATCCGGTCGGCTGATTTATGCCTTTGCGGTCATTACAATCACTTGTGTGAAACTTATCTAACTCATCTAAGAATACATCTACACCATCTCTGCATTGCCCTAGCAACATATTCACAGGAGGGCCTTTAGTCTGACACAACAGGAATGCATGTCCCATCGCTGGAGAGAAACGATCCATTGCTTTGTTGCAGTTGCAAGAGTATGTGCGACGATGCTCCCAAGAGATTTGCCACAATGATGACAATGCATCTGTTTACAACGATACCGCATCCACACAGGCAGCTCCAAGCACTACCATGGAATCACCATCCCTATATCAAATCACAGTGAGTCGCCAGACCCTGTCAATTTTTGGGTGCGAATGCTGGAAAATGCATGAATTTTCGGCACGGGAATGTGGCTCAAACGCCATTCTGGCGAAGCACCGTTGTATCAATGAATGCATGTCTTGCAGGAGCCTGCCCCGGAGGAGAAGCCAGAAGAAGAGAGTGACCCGCAGGCCGTCGAGGACACGCATGAGAAGGACACTGACAAAGAAGACACTCCAAATGACGGATCCGCGGCACATGGGCACGTCGAGACGACGACTGCCGGTGACAAGGACAATGGCATCGAGTCCCACGCGGTCTCCGCCGTAGTCGCCGAAACTGAGGATATTACTGGCGAGGATCTGCCTGCTGACGATTCAGAGCCCCTCGCGGATGAAACCGCTCACGGCGAAGCCGACGACGCCGCAGCAGCTGAAGCAGAGCCTGAAAGCGAAGCCCCAGCTGTGGAGGACGAGGCCCCAGCTGCTGACGACGATCCTCCGGCTGCGGAGGAAGGAGAGGCTGCTGAGGAGGCTGCAGACGGCAGTGCCGAAACAGAAGAAATCTAGACGTCGATAGAGACATTCGATGCTGTTGGTGGCTATGTTGAAACAGAGGAGACAAGGCGCCGGAAGAGACGTGCGATGCTGTCGGTGGCAGTGCTGAAACAGAGGAAGTTAGGGCTGAGATTGGGCGATATGAAGAGCACACCGCTCGCACATTTGCAACCGAGCCAAGCCCATGCGTGTGTGGGTTGTTGGTAGGCGGGTGAGCAGCGGTTGCACGATGACTTGCATCAGAATGTCCGGGTGCCTGTTAGTCATGGGTGTGCGGTCGCACAGACATGCGGATTCGTAGATTGCGCTGGGCAATAAATCATCACGGTGTGGCAAGTGCCATGTGCTAGAATACAGACCAGGGTGCCTTGCGTTTCAGCATTTCACTATGCAGGACATTCTTGTGGGCACTGCCATCGGTGGTCTAACCCGAACAAACTCCCAGAGGTGGTGCAGTTTATTTGCATTGGCCTAAGTAATTGGCAGATGACTGTATGGTGCGTTGGCCCTTAGCATATTTAAGGGAGCAACCCTGATAGGTGGCAGATATTCAAGGTACATCATATCCTGCGCGTTTCAGATTTGGCTACTTTTCATGGCTACTATATTCAAAGCTCACAATGCACTTAGCTTCCCAACGCAAAGGATGCTTGGCTCAGGCGATGGTCATGGTAGCAATTTTCAAGTAGTACCCAAGTACTTTGAGTTGCCAATGTCCATGTGGATGCGGCAGTGTTGAAAAAGTTTAATGAGGACAGTAGCCAACCATACGTGGCATTTGCATGGATTAATGGCATCATCCATCCAGACCTTGATCTAAGACCTTTGCATGTGATGCACAGTCATTCCAACCACGTAAACTTCCATCATTGTTGTCTTGCAAATGCTACAAACTGAAAAAGCCTCTTCAATTCACCGATGGTTGGAATCCACAATGCAGCCCTGCAACACGCGGTCCCAATGCTGTAAGAAAGGTTGAGCTTCCACGAAGTACATTGTGAGCGAGACCAACAAATGAAGCGTTAAAATCGACAATCAGAGTACTACAGCACAGGCTGAAAACCAACACAAGACCAATAATTTAGCAGATTTGAACAGTACTGACATGCTGTGCCTGACTCAGACCACAGCAGGCGAGTCTAGCGCTTTCTGCACATCGCAACACCATCGCCAATCGGCACGATGCTGAAGTCTATCCGCTCGTCTGTCTTCAGAAAGGCGTTGAGCTGCCGAATGGCGATTGTGTCCTCGTCATCAACCTGAAAGCAGAAAGTTTGTCAAGCAAGCGTGGGAGTGGGCGTATCACGCCATTCAAATCGTGTGGATGCAATGGCCAACATCACCTTGCAGATCAAACCGAGGTGTTATATGTAGTCCATGCAAGAAAATCAAGCAACACGACTATGCACAAAGGTCGTCCTGTTGCACCAGCTCATGATGATGATGCATGTTCTTACAACCGCATCCACATGAACGTTGGTATTCCAAAACCACTTGAGTGCTACCATTCAGTGCTACCAGTACCATCACCTGTGGCTCATGCCATGGACAGTTCTCTCCCTGCAAAGCACTCTGCAATGCGGCATGCAGCCCCGCAAAAAGCGAACAAGCACGCTGTATAGCGTGGCCATTGCAGGCAAGGGGTGCCTCGGAAACCTGAGCAGCCCCAGATAAGCCAGACTGCCCCTGCATGTCCTTGAAATAACCCTGAAAACACCCCTGACACGCCCCAACGCAACACGCCCCAACGTTGGGGCTGCAGGCATGAGGGTTAGTCCTAAACGCCCCTGAAAACGTCTAAGGCTCAGCCCTGGATATTCTGCGTCATCCATGTCCCAAGCATTTCGGTGGGCAATCACTCGAGCTCGACCATGCCAACTCAGAAAAGACACTGCCAACAGGATTGGAGAGGACACTGCTTTGACAGAATGGAGTTCGCCCCTGCTCCACACCACACAAGAATGGGATAAGACCGCCGTTCCGGTCTGGCAAAACACGCTGCTCTCTTGCTGCAAATATCCAGGCAATTGTAAGATTGCAGATGCATGAATTAGATCTGCATTGTGGAAAAGCAGTATCGGGACGCACAGCGGGGTCTGCGACCTTGCCAAACCAGAGGACATTGTCGACCAGGATGACACCTCCTGGCTTCACCAGCTTCAAGAGTGCTTCGTAGTAACCTCGATATCCAGTTTTGTTGGCATCTGTAGGACAGGCAAACTCATGTTCTTTCCGTGCTGGTTGTCTGGGTCAAGTCGCATCCACGCATGCAAGTGCTGGCTATGTGCTCAGGGGAGATGGGACTGCTACCGCAGCAGTAGTACTGCGCATTCACAGCAGCAGAATGACGTATACAGCAAATGAAGGTCTGAATGCATGAAACACCTGGGTTGCGTTCGTAACATTGATTCTTCCAGAGTACGACTGCGGAGTATGCATTCGTGTTATGCAGACTGCCAGCAATGGCGTGGAACAAACCAAGCCGCATTGAGCGACTCGTGAGCTGCGAGGTCTCGACGATGCGCACCAATGAACGCCATGTCGAACGAGTCAGTCCCATATTCGGTTGTTATTTCGGCAAGGGAGTCGTGACCGGGTGCAATGCGGCAATCTACGAGGCCAATCACTCCAGCTTCCTTCCAATAGCGCTTTGCCACTTCGACGGGTGCCGGGTTGATGTCGAGCGCGACGACTTTGCTGTCTGCGGGCATAGCTAGAGCGACCGCCAAGGACGAATACCCTGTAAACACGCCGACCTCGATGTAGCGGCGCACTCCAAGCGCCTTGACGAGAAGCGACATGAACGCGCCTTCGTCCGGGGGGATTTGCATGCCGGAACCTGGCAATTCCGATGTCTCTTTCCGCAATCGGGCAAGAATCTGCACGTGCAGGGCACCAGTCGCGATTGGGCATAAAACACGGTAGATCAGGAACTACCGTCGATGCGATGGCGTGATGGGCATGTAGGCAATGGAAACCGCGAAATGGCGCGTGACTCTCTCGAGCAAAAACCGTCGGCTTCCAGCTGCTGAACACTTCCGGATGCTGCACGTTTCAATCAGGGTTTCATGTTCCACTTGTACGTCACAGATAAGGACGTGCTCAATTTGGGCACCTAGGGTGCATATCCCGAGATTGTGGCCACAGGTGCAAAAGCACAGTGCACGTCAAGCTGCCAAGAACAAGAACTTCAATTCATGCTGATCAATATGCAAATAGTATCTGGACACATCGTGTGTGGTGCTAGCAATACAAACCTGATCATCCACTCAACACACCCTGGGAGCCTACCTCCGGTTCCCGTGTATGTTGCCCCAAATAGCTGTACAAGCGGTCGGTCATGGCCATCCCTATGGGGGTTTTATTGCTAACTTCCCTGAAACCTGACATGGCGTATGGAAAAGTAAAGCTCCGAAGCAAAATTGTGTTGTTGTCTACAGAATTATATCACCCGTGAAATGTTGCAAAGCAGGGTGCTATCCACAGGCTTTTTACCTTTACCGAGAGCATTCTACATGGATGTGAAACGAGAGCTCGGTCTTCTGGCAGAACACGTCGTGGCGCGGAGATAGCTTACGTTTCCGACCATTGGCAAATCGCATTGCCCACCGATAACCGTTTGGAGGGTGACGAATAGACTGATGGCATCAGTCTATGCATCAGTGATGCATACGTATCTGTGTTCATCCCGAACCGGCATTCTCAAAGTCCCGGTGCATTGTCATATGCCCTTAATCAATCTAACGCTCACCAAGAAGTGGCCACTCGTCTTGGTGCTGAGGGAATCACATCTTCTTTCTCAGCGCCCCTTGTACGCGACAGCTCACATCCGGTCCTTGTTTGCCTAAGCTCCTGAAGAATGTTTGTGCTTTTAATGAGACGACGCCAGTACGCACACTAGCTACACAAAATAGCTCCTGTATGCTTTACATTGTAGATCTTCCTCAGCTTCAGAGGCAGCCTAAAGAAATGCTTCCGGAAATGGACTGCGAACTCTGACGCATCTAGCGCAGTACAACATGGCAAATCAAGCGCGATTTCACTGCTTTCTACAAGGTACTTGCTGCCAATGAACCACTCACTCAATATCCTAGCTTGTCACACTGCGCATGCGTGATTTCTACGAACATACAATGAAAAATTCACGTCAAACTATAGTAAGTCATGCTAGTCCAAGCACGCTTTCCTCAGGCAATGGCAATGGTAGCAATGCTTCCCAAGTAGCACTTGGACTTGCCAATGTCTATGTGGTCGTGGTAGCGCGGTTGTAAGATCAGGACTTACGACATACGCGAAGGCCGAAAGCAATCAAGCAATCACGTTCGAAACAGAATGGTCACATGGAGAACAGCAAGAACTAGCCGGCACAGGCCGAAAGCAACAAGTAACCACGTTCACAACCATCACCATCACATAAGACATGGCCTGAAAGCGTCAATGTATCGGAGAGAACCTACGGGGGGCGCAGAGGCGGGCGGGGCGGGGGTGAAGGAGGGGGAGCAGGCGGAAACGGTAGAGGAAAAGGTGGCGGAGGTGGAGGCGGTGGAGACGGGGGGGGAGAGGGAGGGATGGGTGGTGGAAAGGGCGGTGGTGGGGTGAAGGTGGAGATGGAGGTGGTGTTGGGGGACTGGGAGGCGGTGGGGGGTGAAGGTGGAAATGGAGGTGGTGTTGGGGGACTGGGAGGCGGAGGCGCTGCAACGCGATTCAGATTAGACAGCAGAACAACCTCTCTTTCAGCCCCCCATCATGAAGATGTCCTATTTCAGGAAGCAAACGCTTCCTGAGGTGATAAAGCCCGTTCATTAGCATGAGGCCCAGTGCATTCAACGGGTTGTGTTTGCTCAGAGGCCTAACAAGCAAACTGCTGCATAGAATGTCAGGCGTTAACAGATGAATGTGGTGTATAGTACGTAACTACTATGTCCATGTGGATGCGGTACTGTTTGAAAAAGATACATCGGCATCAGCATTAGTGCATTACCCAAGCTCAAAACCGGGCACGGCAGCCGGATGTAGTGTCATCTGTAAAACACACCCGCCCATTCTACATGCTCTGAGGTCTAAATAAGGTGCGCCTTGCTTGCTGGCTTACACCTTGAAGGTGCTTCTCCCTATCACTGAGTTGAGCTTGCTGCAGTGCTTCAGGCATGCTCGTGCCCTGCTTGACGAAAGCGACGATGGCGCAGCGTAGTTGGCTGCTGATTTGATGGATCAGCACCTACACATTTTGATCACATACGTCTTTGCCATTGCGTAAAAGGTTCTTATTTGCGGCATTTTCTTTCTGGTACCAGACATACGCGTTTGTGCAGGCATACACTTGCTGACATCGGCAGAGCGCTTTGCCCAAACAGGAACGTGTTCTTCGGTAATCGGCCAAAGATTGAGGAAAGCACACCTGGGGGCGGTAGTCTCGTGCAATGACAACGATGCCCAAGATCATCGTATCAGCACCAGTGCTCCTAGAAACCTGGAGCCGGACAAGCCCCGTGCCTGATGATATGTCCACGTCCCTGATGTGAATGTTGCCATACTTGAGAGGAACGCCAAGGCGTGCGATGGCATCGTAGGGCATGGACTTGCCCGCAACTGTCACGGCAAAAGTTCGCTGGTTTGTCGTCGTGTGTTGATCTACATGCAGGGAAATGGGCATGTCGATCACACCTGGATGAGGGGGCATTGCATCACACATACCAACGTCCTGTAGAATGTTGCCATATGAAGCGCAAGCTAGCCCCTCGAAGGATGGCCTTGCCAGTCAATGTTTGAAAGGGAACCCGCCGTTTTGTAAAAGAGTGGCCTCAGAAACAATGGCGTTTCTCACAGGGTCCACTAACTTGGCATACGACCTTTTGGGTCTTATCTTTACCAACTCTGATGTAAACCATGTCAGTACGTGCCTCCCAGCAACATCATTCTACAAACAACTCCTATGCCTGCCGTCACAATCGCAAAACAGCTGCTTGCCCTCTCTGCCCCAAGACTTCGTGCAATTGTAGTGCTGTCGCCCCATAAATAGATAAGCTAGTCAGGAATCAATTCATGTCTCCCAAATGAAACAAATCCATCATTTGGGTAGCCTCACGAAAGTCTGGGTCATCCACCCCTCTATCGCGCTTGCTCCTTCACACCCTCTTAATTTGCATTTCGTTGCCCTCCCTGCCCACCCTTCTCCGTGTATTCTCATAGAAGGTGGGTGCTCGTTCAATGAGCTGAAATGGCTCACCAGAAAAGGCATTTATGGTTGGCAAAACACATTCCCAAGCAGTTTCATGTCTGGCAGTAGAGTCTTAGTCCTTCCAAGAATTGAGCGATTCGAACCTTCCCCTGTGATGACCACAAGGTCCATATTGCCATAGAGCGGCACAGCAACGTCCACATAGAAGACGCCCAATGTGGTGCATGCGACCGTAAACATCTGGCGTAAGGTAGCTTGGGAGGCTAGGGTCGATGAATGTCTGCCTTGCAGATTTCCCTGCATGTTCATCTCCATTCGTCAACCGTATTGGATTGCTGGTACTGTTTACCGTGATATGCTTAGTTGCATGACCACCCTGGGTGTTTCCACTCCCGTTAAACTCTGCTGTTGCCTCCATTGTGCGCATGACCCTGAATCTTACGCATGGCCTTGATGTTCAGCGTCGTGAGCTTGACGGCCACCTTATCAGATAGACCAGAACGGCATTACCTAACATGTCTCCCGGTTCCAAGCGCAGTGCTTCTTGTCGTTGAAGTATGGAGTGTTTGGAGTGTTTAGTCAACTGCCATGTGCAGATGCAGCTGCTGATTGTTGGGGGCTACTCATTGCCATCCATGCCGGGGGATGGTTCTAATCAAGGAAGGCTCTGCTTTTCAGCAAGAGCGCAGACTAAAGCAATGAAGTGTCCTCCGACACATGTCGAAGATGACTTGCACAAATGAAGATCCGTGACAAAAGTGATCCAATAAGTACGAGTGTGATGTCATGCGGGTGCACGCTGGCCAGTGCGTCCCCATTATGGTTTGAAAACTCCCCCATTTCACCCAGAAATACATGCATTTTGTCTCGTATATTGTGCAGACTGGCTCCACCTATGGTCAAGTAGTGTCCACTGTGGAACCGAGGGGTCGCGCGTTTGAATATTGGTTTGGCGCCAAGCGGTCTTCGGGTGTTCCCAGGACACTGATGGTTAGGCTTAATTACAAGCGACAGGGCCGGCAAATCTAGGAAAGGCTACCGAAAGACGAACAAAAGAAAAGAAAAAGGAAGACAAAGCACACAGCGACACAAACAAACAACGAAGCAAGTCAGACCTCAACCGGGCCCTCTGCCGGCTCATCACATCCTGGCTGGAAGTTGTGTCCAACACGCACAGCAATGCGCGAGAGAGACTTGTAGTACATGCGCGCATTGTCCTTGCAAAGGGCGCAGCTGAGCTCCCGACGCACGGTCCGGACAAAAGCGGCTTTAGACACCCGACCCGCCGCCGCTACCGAATCGCCAAGCTCTGATAGGAACCGCGACGCCGCGACACCCATGGTTAGACTAGTCGATCTTGAAGCACACTCCTTTGTAGATTACGCCTGCCAATTTCGGCGGCGTTCAAATTATAAAATTTTCATTCCCTTTCTTTATTTGTGCAGACAGGCTACTCCGCTGAATATCGGCACCGACGACACTGGAAATTCCCAAGCATGATAGTTCTTGGAGTTGCCAACGTCTATGTGGATGTGTTGGAAAAGATGCGTCATCATGATGATGTATGCAATTGAGGTTGAGCACTTACAAGTCATGGCTGCACCGGGGGCAACGGCTTTCACAGAGTTCGAGCCCTGCAGCGAATATGCTGCCAGGACTGAACCACTGGCTGCAAGGTTGGTGGCCCCACAGTAATAGACTGCTTGCACGTCGGCCTCCACCAACACACCATTGAACGTGTAGGACATCGCCGCATCTGCAAAATGCCGACACAAAAAGTAAAATTGGGAGTCATACTAAGGCTCAGAGGGCGGTGCGAACGCAGACGCCATGATTATGCCTAAAGGGCTTTAGGCTCATGCCTGCAAACCATTATGCCAGACGGTATGATCTGCGGGGTCAGATGCCTAAATTCATGATTTCTGGGGACAGACATGGTGGTTGGCCTCACCACAGCGGAGTTCAACCCCCATTTTGTTGAACTCCGCTGTGGCGAAGCCATGCAAGCTTGCAACTCCTCAGTCGTGACACGGCCTGATTAGGTCTTGTTGAGATTTACAGACAACTTACCCGAGGTACACACGTACCGAGTACATATTCATAGGAGACTGATAGGGATCAGTCTCACAGCCTAGATCAGTATCCAGGATGACGTGACTGGACACTGGATTAGTAATTAGGACTGGATAGCTCCGGTATGCATACACGTGATAAGCATGCTAAATTCCCACTGAGGGAAGAAGTACTCAGTCGTACTTCAACACTCCCCGTTCCGAGGTGGGTCTAGCTCTGGAGACCAAGGCTCCCCGGATGGGGATCACTTCAATGTCTCAAGCACCAAAAATGTGACCTCGTACATCTAGACACAGATTTCGGAGGGTGGATGATCATGCGGGCTCTCCTTCCTAAACACGGGAGAAACAAGCACAAACAGGGCGCCCTGTACTCGATTCGAGGGACTCATGACACGCACTCCCCGTACTATCCAACTTCAGGGGACTCATTTATTGAGGAAACACAGAATGCTCCCCATACTCGATTCGGGGGACTCATGACACGCACTCCCCGTACTGGTCAGCTTCAGGGGGTCGAATTATTAACGCAAACACATCAGGGACACGACACACACAAGGCAATGCAACTAGCACGACACGAGCCGGCTAGACAACAGAAACGCAAGAGTCTGTCCAGTCCAAACATGGACTTCAAGGCAGGTTCAGTCGTCGCAGGCCCATGCCCGCAACACATGCATCTAGTCGCTCCTGCGCCAACGGCTTTGTAAGCTGGTCGGCCCAGTTAAGGGCGGTATCAACATAGCCGTAGATCAGTTGCCCTCGCGCGACGCGCTCCTGTACGAAGTGGTGTAGCACATCGATGTGCTTGCTGCGGGCGGAGACCATCGGATTCTTAAATCAGAGACAACGCTGCCTGGTTATCCCCCCGGAGCTGGACAGGACTCGTCAGCTCGTAGTCCAGAGTCGGGAGCAGCTTCCGCAGGAACAACGCCTCTCTCCCTCCAGCGCCTGCGGCCATATACTCCGCCTCCGCGGTGCTCAGGGCCACCGTCGGCTGCAGCCTGGACTGCCATGAGATGGCAGCCCCGTGAAGGAGGAACACGTACCCCGTGGTCGACCTCCTGGTGATAGCATCGCCTGCATAGTCAGAGTCCGTATACCCCAGGAGCCCCCCGGTAGCATGCCTGGAATACACCAGACCCATGTCCTTGGTACCCATCAGGTACCGGAAGACCCGGACCGCTGCATTCCAATGGCGCGGCAAGGGGGCGCGGAGATGACGAGCCAGCGAATTCACAGCATGAGCAATGTCCGGCCTAGTCCCGTTGGCCAAGTGCATGAGTGAACCCACCATTGCCGGATACAATTGTACCTGCTGGTGGGGAAGAATAGCGTTTTCGTCCGCTTCCGTGGTGGACACTTTGCAGACCGCTGGGGTGCTGATGGGGTGACACTTAGCGAAGCCATACTTGCGGAGCATCTTCTCGACGTACGGCTTCTGATGGATGGCCAGGGTCCCCTGCGCCCGGTTCCTCACGATGTTGATGCCAAGAAAATCCTTGGGCTCTCCCAAGACCTTGATGTCAAAGATGCTCTGCAGCATGTCGATGACCTCCTGCACGTGCTTAGCGGACCGCCCTGCAATCAAGCAGTCGTCCACGTAGATGAGAGCAAGCACCTTGCCCTCTGCGTCGAGTTTGACAAAGAGAGCAGGATCTGAATCGGCAGGCGTGAAGCCCTTGGCAGTGAGCTCATCCTTCAAGCGCTGATACCACGCGCGAGGTGCCTGCTTCAGGCCATTTTAGGTCTTGTGGAGACGACATACCTGCCCCACTGGGCAGGGGAAGCCTGGGACCGGCTTCATATACATCGTCTGCCCGGGGGGAAGCTCACCGTACAGGAAGGCTGTCTTGACGTCAACCTGCTGTATCTCCAGGTCGTGATAGTTGGCGAGGGACAGGAATGCCCGCACAGTAGTGTGGCTGGCCACCGGGGCGAACAGCTCATCATAGTCCACGCCTGGGCGCTGCGAGAATCCCTGCGCCACAAGTCGCGCCTTGAGGCGTACCTGCGAGTCCCCGGGACCCGGCCGTTTGACGTCGTACACCCAATTGCTGCCGACTGTTTGTGCACCTGCAGGCGCCCTAGTGTACGAGAAACACTGATGGTCCCAAAGAGACTTGTTCTCCTCCTGCATCGCCGCCCACCAGTTCTCCCGGTAGGGGTTCTCCGGACTCAAAGCAGCCTCCATGGAGTGCGGAATCAGGTCCTCAGGCTTGACACCATTAGGCAGCTGGGACAGGTCGAGCATGTTGCGCCCATGGGAGAGCACCGTAGGGAAGGCAGAGAAGTCGATCCCTTTGGGGCGACTCGGGCTCGACTGAGCAGCGTAGGCACGTGCACGCGGATGTCATACCCCCATGGGTGAAACTGAGAGATAGAAGGTGCAACGCCCGTGAACGCATGGTAAGGCACACGCTGCGTGGGAGAATAGAGCATGCAGTTTCGTATGTGATTAGCGTGCAGGATGGCGTATCCCCAGAGGGTGGTTGGCAGCCCAGCCGCACTCAGCATGGTGCGAGCGCGCTCCATTAGGGTGCGGTTCAGCCGCTCAGCCTTACCATTCTGCTCCGGCGTATAGCCCGCGGTCTCCTCATGCCAGATGCCCAACTTCTCAAATGCTTCCTTCAAGTCCGCATTCACATACTCGCGACCCTGGTCAGTGCGTATGCGCTTAACTGATTGTCCCCCCTGTGTGGCCATTTCTCGGACCATGCTAGGAAGTGCGGTGATCACCTGGTCTTTCGAATGCAGCAAGCGAACAAGTGAGAACCCTGAGAACTCTTCTAAGAGAGTCAGGACATAGCGCTCCTTAGCTACCGTGGGAAAGTTGAGCAGAACCATCAAATCTGAGTGCACCCTGAAGTTGACATGGGGTGCCTGCCCGTCCTGTTCAGGGTGAGAAGAGCGATGCATCTTGCCATCAAGACAGGGGTTGCACGATTCAGTGTCACGCGCGTGGAGGAACTCCACAGGAGTCACCGGGCAATCACCCAGCAGACGCTTGCGTTGCATGTCCGCGAGCGTGCCCATGCCAGTGTGCCCCAGTTTCCGGTGCCAGCGCATGGCTAGAGACTCTTTGACAGCAACAGAAGCAGTGCGCATGCGTGGGACATCCAGGAGGTACATGTTATCGCAGACCGTGGCTGTGGCGACGAGTTTCCCCCCATGAGCGATCTCGAAGACGGAGGAGTGCGGGTCAATTCCAAGAGAATGGCCAGTCGCCGTGAGCGCATGGACAGAGAGCAAGTTTGACACGAGCGAGGGCACATACAAGACATCACGTAAGTGCAGCAGCCCATGAGTGGTTTTGAGCCGCACTCGCCCCATCCCTAGGGCGTGCTCACATGTCCCGTTCCCAAAGTTGACAGGGGTCGGTTTAGGAAACCTGACATAATTTGCCAGAATGTGCCGCTCGCGAGTCATACTGTCTGTGGCCCCACTATCCAGTACCCATTCACACTGTGCGTGCACGCGGGAGGAGGAATACATGCCTTGGTGTGGCTTAGGGTAGCCAGGCGCGAAGGTACCAGGCTGCGGGTATTTCTCCTGGAGCTTCATAACGCAGAAGGGCGTGATATGACCAGCATGGCCACAAAAGTGACATTTCCGCTCCTCAGAAGCGGATGCTGAGCCTTCTGGTGTGCGGTCCCGTGGGGTGCGCCTGGGTGACGCACTGCGACTGCGACGGTCAGTACTGCGACCTCTGCGTTCAGCTGCCAGCGCTCTAGCGGGACGCTCCAATGGGGGCAGGTCGCTCTCCAGAGCGTACAGAGCAAGACGCAGCGTGTCAGGGGTGTAAGTATGGGCATTTAGACGGAGATGGGGACGGCCTGCGTCAAAGCGCACACTGAGACCCCTAATCAGCTGGTTGACTACCGTGGCCACTGGGACCCCAGCAGCAATGGAGGTCAGCTGCTCATTCAGCTCCAGCGCCCTGTCGACGTACGCATCTGCACTTTCGTCGGCACCCTGGCGGATTGCAAACAGCTGCTCCTGTATTTGTATCTGCTGCGGGCGAAGGTAGTTCTGGTGACGTGCCTCCAGTAACGTCCACATAGCAAAGGCGGATGCAGCGCCTTCAATCACACGCGCTGCGGCGTCATCAACATTCATTTCTATGTAAGCTCGTGCGATTTCGTCACCTTCAAGTACAGCTGGATCAGCATTCTCGCCAGGCGCTCCTCGGAGATGGCGACGAAGGTTCTTCGTTGTTGCATAAGCGAGCATTTTCTTACTCCACCTTGGCCAATTGCGCGAGGTGAGTAGGAAGCCAGGTCCATGCCTGGACAGAGCTCCGCTGCGGTCATCCATACTAGGCACTATTGCAGCGGGTCAGCGAAGCGACGTAACTCAAACGAGTACCAAATACCACGCAACGCAACGGAGGCGTGCGGACCCATAACCTGTTGAGATTTACAGACATTTTACCCGAGGTACACACGTACCGAGTACATATTCATAGGAGACTGATAGGGATCAGTCTCACAGCCTAGATCAGTATCCAGGATGACGTGACTGGACACTGGATTAGTAATTAGGACTGGATAGCTCCGGTATGCATACACGTGATAAGCATGCTAAATTCCCACTGAGGGAAGAAGTACTCAGTCGTACTTCAACAGGTCTTCCACGATCGGTGCAAAGCTGGATTTTGGATCTGTAGATAGTGTTATTATTAACGGCTGTCAGATGGCATATGCCACGACCTGAACAGTTCTGACTTCATCAAGGCCCCTAGCTGGTCGTCAGGCGAGCCTCGACAGATCACCAGAGGGAGTGGATGTGGCGAATGTGCCAGAGCTGGCCGCGGATATGTATGTATGTATGTATATGTTGTCTTACTGAAGTACTTTGAGTATGGCTTGATACCCGATGGGTTTTATATTCATTCATTAAAGAGGTTGATAAGCAGCATTGCCTATTAGCATACTTGGCACCTAATTTGAGGGAACGCGAAACATGTTGCATCGTCAGATTCCGCTGTGCCATGGAATTGGATATGCACTGGGGATCCACCACGCTGTCTTGCAACATATTCGTCAATCATGCCCTCTGTTGAGGCTCGTGCCATTTGCGTGTCAGGAGTGATAAGCTGCTTGCCTTTTGACGCAGGGTACAGTACACAATCAAACCTTTGAATTGTCAGCCCTTCACAGTAACATTACAGTGAGTGTGATGAGTATTTAGCAGATGTTCCCACAGCCTGCCTTCATTGTACAGTGGATTGCCCGACTTTGTGGCTAAAAGTTGATCAAGTTCTGATGTGGTTGGTGGCTTGGGTTTGCAAGGCACACATATATCGGAATCTGCATTGGGAGTCGATCTCTTCAAAGAGATTCTGAAATCCTGCAAAGGAACTGAAAGGACTTTTTCGTTCAGCTGATCTCGCTAGGTTAGGGTTTTTGATGTCATGTCAAAAACACCTATGAAAGTCGCTGTCGCATCCGAGACAGTCGCGACTTTCGTAGGATGCTTCGACTGTTAACGCTTGAACTATTCATTTATGATGTATGAAAGGTGATGCGTGGATACAACACTGACTTATATCTATGATGCAACATTGCAAGCGATTGGACTTCACCTGAGTGTGGTAGCCGGTTAGGGGTTAGGGGTCAGGGGTTAGCGGGCTATCCATAACGCAAGTGTCGCTGGGATCAATGCCCAGGTGCATGGCATCATGTCTCGTCTCACATCCTAAAAATCTGAACATGCTCCATGTGCTCTTGCGCACGAGCTTCATTGTCTCAGCATGTTCGACAGCAAGTGCAGTGACTGGGCGCACAATCGCATACCTAACGCAACAGGACTCGCGCATTCTGGAGCTCCTTGCGTAGGCGAGCAGACAGAAGGTTTGAAATACTCGGATTGACGTTGCAGGCGTCACTGCTTTCACACGGTTCGACATGTTCTTGGGATGAAAGATTCCAAACAAACGTGGGTGAATCGCGTGAACTCGAGTTTGATGTCACGGAAACTCATTCTCGCAAATTAAAAAGTGGGATACTGTTTCGAATATTTCAAATGAGCGGTCACACCACGAGACATAATTACACGCTAGAAAATCGGTGGGACACCCAAGTGGTGCGAACACCGCTGGTACCACAGTTGCGTTATGGTTCGCAAGTACCATGTGTGATTTCATAATTGCTCGTAAAGGTGGCCTCTCGCAAGCCCCAGCACACCAACATGGTCACAGACGAACTTCTCTGCGGTGCATGGTGTTGTGCAGCACAACACCATGCACAACTGGTGCTTGCTCTGGTACGTCATGAGTGTCGCCATACTTCTGACAGGTGACAAGCCCAGTCCACATGAAATCAGCAATACAAGATTTAAAGCAGGCCGAGATACGCCCCCTATGTGTTTATGTAGCACTCACAACTGGTGGGTTTGAACCAGGGTATTCTGGGAACTTACGTTGCGTTGAACCGTGCAAACGCACTGTGCGAATGCTCTCAAAACTGGTAGTTGTGAACCACCAGAGTTCCTTTGTGTGCCTTCGTAGGAGCAAAGTTGCCAGAATACGGAATCTATCGAGATAGGTTCATGAATACGAATTCGTATGTCCACACGCTTACTCAAGTAAAGAAGTGCACCTGTTGTTCTTGAAAATGCGAAGTGCTGCACCTCTCAATGACATGTATATGACCGACCATGTAACGAGAAATCCTGACTTTTCAGCAAAGGAGTTGTGCGTTGCTGCTTTCGGCATGCTTAAATGCAAACGGGTTCTCAAACGTCATCAACCAAGCTTGCAGTACTAAACGTCGGTATGTGCTTGTCGCTGATCAGTCTTGAGAATGCAATTGCAAAAGAAAAATGCACGAAACTCTTTGCAATTGCACTTTTATGCACAAGTTTTAGGGCACTGTGATCCTGGCAGGAGGACTCTACCAGCAAATGCTGGCAAATTTGGCATTTGCCGGAAGAGTGGTATTTGATGCGATACAACAGCAACGGAACCATATTGAGAAGATATTGCTTGTCTATTCTTCTTCTCGTGACTACAACGCCGTTCGTGCATCTGGGCAACTTGCCGGCATATTTGGCTTTTGCCGGCAGAATCCTCCTCGGTGACATACATACCTGCATGAATTGACTAACACAAAACGCACTTGTGCTGGCAAAAATGAGCGTTTGCTGGCAGTCTGGGATACACCTCGGGCTGTCCATAGGGGGGCTGATTATTAAGGTGTGTATTGCCATATACCGACTACAGTGCCAGCAAGCGCTGGCTAAATGAGCGTTTGCTGGCAGTATGGGATACACCTCGGACTGTCCATAGTTGGGCTGATGATTAAGGTGTATATTGCCATATACCGAACTACAGTGCCAGCAAATGCTGGCTAAATGAGCGTTTGCTGGCAGTCTGGGACAGATGTATTATGAGTGTTGTTTTTGTGTGTTAATTGGGTTACCCTCCATGATGTCGCCATCCAAGTCAAATTTCCTTGTGCGACACCGGCGCTAACACAATAATCGTCTCCAAATCAGCACTAAGATCAATTCTCCAAGCCATAAGGTCTGTGATAAGGTTCATCGCCGCACAGTATTTACTGGCAGATCGTGCACGTGCCGGTAAGTCAATAGCTTGCTAACTCAACATAGCATGAAAAAAAATTTGACTGCGCTTTGGGATTTGCGGCATTAAGATCTTTGCTCTCTACTGGCGCAAGCAACAATGACCGCTTTTCGCCACAGACAGCGCTTTTCGCTCTTGGCGATATTCGTTCGATTCCTCCTCCTGTCGCTTGCGATAAGGCGTGTGGTCTCTGATCCAGGTTCCGAAGACGATTTGCTTCCATCAGGCGGAGAACGCGGCCAGCAGCGCAGGAGCAAACGCCAACGCACGGCGCGGACGCCATTTCAGCTTGCATCATCCGAACCAAAGGTAACCAAGAGCAAACTAGATGCGGCTGACATGTCAATATGTCAGAAAGACTCCGAGGACGACGCATCTGCCCCCATGGCACGCATCGAAGAACAGTACAGAATGGATGAAACCAATGACTGGCGACGCTTGCAGTACTCCCAAGGAGGATTGAAGGCTTACAGGAAGTGTGTCTACACGACACCTACTAAGCTGGACAAATCTGCTCTTCAGTCTGCCGTTGAGGCCATCCCCAATGATTGGACCGGTGGTACTGTCACCATCCACAAGAATGTGCTGAAAGTCGAGTTCAAATCATACAAGACAGAAGAGGAGTATGTACCTGACGACGCTCTTGACGATGATGACGCTCCCGAGGCCGAAGCGGAACAGGATACATTTGATGACTCCAATGCCACCCACGACGATCCTCCACCCGAAAGTTCGGCTGGGGCTCGGGCCCGACAGGCTCGGGCTGTACAAGCACAATTGCGTGATGACCCCCCTCCCGAAAGTTCGGCTGGGGCTCGGCCCGACAGGCTCGGGCTGAACAACTGCATGATGCTCCTGCAACTCCGGCTCAAGAGACGTACAACCGCATGGGCAGGACGACGTTACAACAGCTCATCAGCTCAACATCTGCCGCCCTCGCGGCAATGCACAAGGCCTGGGCCAGCAACGATGCCGGCACCGTGAAGAAAACGAAGGATCAACGCAACGCCGTGTGCCAGGTGTTCGACTGCCCAAGCGAAACCAACAACCCCGGAGTGCCGTTGAACAAAATCCATACCGGCGTCGCCGAGAACCCCTCCGAACGGCCGCCTATCGACAGCATCTCGCTCCTCGATGTGACGACAGCTCTGACATCTTATCACAAGTTCAAGCACTGGGTGGCAGCGATGGGCAAATTTGCGAGATGCATGACATGCTCAAGCAACGTCACTCCCATCCAGAAACCGCACAACAAGATGATGTGCGATATCTGCCTGACGGCTATAACCACCGACACTTTTGACGAGAGCCGGGGCGTGTGTGCATGCGGGGCATGCAAGAAGAAGAAAGAAAGAATAAATGTAGCCGGTGCCGGTACAAACAGCATGTTTGCCGCATTATTTGCACTCACGCAGATCTTCCTCTACACCCTCGCGAACGTGAAAGTGTGGGTCACCATTGAAGGACACCGCGGCAACTCCCAGTTCCCTTACAAACATGGCCCTCTCGGCAGGGATGCGCCATTTTCTGCAGACCTCATTGTTACTCTCCACATCCGCACAGCATCGGTGTACCGCCGCTACGGCATCGTCATCGAGGTGGATGGCAAAGAGCATGACAACAGTGTGTCTAAGGACACGTTGAGCGTGCTGTACGGATTTGACAGCCTGCTTAAGATGGGTTACTGGAAGGTTCTGATCATTCGTGTCCAGCGGAACAAATCCCGTTACGTGAACGACGCCGCGCGTGCATACATGATACGGATGTTTGTCATTGACTACTTTGTGCGGTGCATGCAGGAATTTGCCACGGGCGGCGAGTTTTTTGTCCCAAAGATATGCGCGCTCTACTGGCGCAAGCCGGCACCGAACCTGCTCACCACGCACAACCTCGCGGTCCGCGCGGACGAAGTGCCGGACAGGATGCATCCCAAAGGGTGCATATGGTTCCCGCACCCCACGTTCCAGACGTACAGAAATACCGCATGCCAGCCAGGCACAAATGTGTGGACGCAGCGCCGTGTCAGGCCCGCGGATGACGATCTCCCAGCGCCTTACGCGGTGATGCCTTCGCCGTTCGCACAGATCTGGCCAGCGCCTACACCCATATCGGCTGAAGAGTTGCTCGCGCTGTGCAACGCCATCTCCGATCAGAACTACGCGAGCATCCAAGATGCTTGGAACGCTCGGCACCCGGAGTTCATGTGATTACTGAATCAATACCATAACAAAAAATATATGCCATAAAAAGTATATATCGTCATAAATTGTGCTAGGTCCTTGTGGGGCAAGCAAGAAAATAATTTGAGGGCAATCGCCGGAGACCTATACCCACAGTACACGACGCCCTCCCTTATGCCAAAGTGTACAGAACTCGGCCAGACTGTATAATAGTACCAAGAGATCTGTACACCCCATAAAACTCTATAGACCACCCACACCCCCGCGCCACAGCCCAGTGGCTAGGGGAGGCATGCAGGGACCGAGACAATGTTCATCCGCGGCCACAATATATACTATATTGACCATAGCTCCATGGAGGGGGGCATGGGGGGCAAGCCTGCCCCCCCACTTACGCCACC
>NW_028323881.1:0-24576 GCF_984573655.1 Nuphar pumila | reverse complement strand
TAAAAGTCGTTTTCTCCCAGATCTCTTGTGACACGTCCGAGAAGAGTTTCTGATCCGCAACATCACCCTGGTCAAACATGCGCTTGCCCTCCTGCAATGCCACGTCTCCCTGAAGAGTGCACGCCACCCAGCAGGCAAGGGCGCTGGATGGATGATCCTAGACAAGCCTGTTTAGGTTGCCATGCGCCACCAGTTCTCCGTCATTTGCAGGAAATCCATGGAACAAGCAGCAAGAGGCTACAAACCACGTTTCTCTTCCGAAAGTTGTGTGCTCCACGAAGTGCTCACATGACTTGCGAAACACTAGCTTCGTTATTCGATCACCGGCGGTCTCAACAAAGTAGCTGTTTGCTCCAGTTGCATAGAATCGATACCGTCTCTGCACACGAAGTCACATGCGACGTCCACGGGTTACAGGCATCGCCAGACGAGAGCTCGCATCGCAAGCAGTTCCGGCCCGGTAAGGCTCTCTCACTGAGCGCAAGGGAGTTGACAAGAAAACAATTGGACAATGACAGTAACGCGCGACGATTCTGGACACTCGTCAGTATGACGCGGCAATGTCGGCGAGGAAATCACGCAACTCGACGAGGAAAACAGCTCCTGAGGGGCACGACGTTTCCAAACGCAGTACACCGCATCCCGGGGTAATGAAACGATACAGAACCTCCAGTTCAATCTGTACTGCTTGGCCGTGTACGGTTCTTTTCGAGTGTAGGGCCACAACCTCAAACAAGAAATCCCATGGACAGCGAGCCGAATGCCTGGCCTGTTTTTTGTACGAGTGTTCGAGCACGCCTCACCATCGATGATTCGTATCAAGCAAAGCTGTCCGAAGAGCTGGGAACGCGTATGCTTGATCAGGAAGGTCGCAGTACTCTGTCACAGTACTGCTGTGCGTCTTGTCGTGGTTTCGCCGTTGTGGGACTCCAATGGAGAGCAGGGCACACGTGGAAGAATGGATTGGAAAGTTTTCGCTTCATGAAATCGAGGATACCGGGACTGCACAAGCCATGTACTGACCATGTACAAAAATATGTGCAAAGATGCCCTCAACGCACCTGCAAATTCAGGGTGTAATCTTGACCCGGCACCAGCCTGTTCTCATCAAGTTCCCATAGCTTCTGACAAGCAGCTGAGAGATCCTCTAGCTCGGAGCCAGAAGGCATGACTTCCTCCCCATAACTCATCATTAGAAAGTCGACTGGCGCAAGTACACAATGCGAACAAAAACACAAGTTGCCGGTTGCAAATATGCACTGATATCTATTGCATGTCTAACTTGTTTCAAGCCATCAGCGTAACTTGTGACAAAGGGCACAGTTGCTCCGTGATCAACGCTCCCGCCCTCCAGAAGATGGGGCCTTCACGAGCAACGCGTCGTGATCTGATGTTCGCTCCATTCAGTGGCGCTTGCGACCGCGTGATAACGCATGGTGGAAAGGTAACAACACTGTCCCACAGAAGACTGTGCAATTCGTTTGTCTGTTTATCCACAAACCCCGCCGACTGACAGCACCGAATCCTGCGTCACGATATAGCTCAGGAGAGATTTTCGCTGGATGTCACTAAGAAACAGCAAAGGAGCATGCCTACTGAGAGCCGGCTTGCTTGACGATTGGCGAGGCGGTCGATAAAGAAGACACTGAACTACGGGCAGGAGAACTGCAAGGGGCAGTTTATGGAAGGCACGGTGGAATGCGAGCCGCAAACAGGTGGGGGTGCTGCGCTGGCGCATGATGCAAAAGAATGCCCACGGCCATGGAAGTCACGTTCAACCTCAGTCTTCAGCAGGCGAGGGTGCACTGTGCTCTGTGAACAATTTTTGTCCTGGCCAAGACGAAACAGCCGGCACAGGCAACATGGAGCATTGTCGGCGACAATTTGTCGCTCTTACCGGTATGGCTCAGCACATTCATGCTCAAGTTGACTATTCAGCAGAGATCGCCGGTGGATCATCACCGAGCATCAATCGCGAATACAAAGCCCCGCTGGACTCGTACACTGCCCCATGCTGCATCAACCATTTGAACGATTCCTGGTGCTCCTCCATCCTGCATAGCCCGCTTCTGACTTTCAGACTTGCAACTCACAATAGGAAAGTGAGTCCTCGCTAGATGACACGCAACGGTGGCAATCATCAACACCATTAGCAACACGAATGGGCACCGGCACCCTGGGCTGAGTCAGAGACACATGGCAGCCCTTATCGATAAAAAACAGGTCCTTGATTGTCTCATACGCTTGGGTGATCGTACACTACACAGCCTCAAACCATAGGCTCGGCGCACAAACATTTCCAAACCAAGGCCGGCTCACAGTGTTCCTGTGATTACTATTGTCACAACATGCCTCAAGAAACACTGACCGCACGGGTCAGGCCCAGAAGCCTTGTTGGCAATTCTGCTGTACGTTATAGGTTTCCAACACAAGCTGCCAGGGGTTGTCTCGTCTGCACCGAGGAATGCGCCACTGCGTTGATGTTACCAAGAAGTGAAGGCGACATCACATACTGACAGCACCTTTTGTGCCCATCCTGGGTGCATCCAAGACATTGTAAACGCAGGGAAGCCAGTACAGCCCGCCATGTGTTGTGATTTCATTATCATGAAATGCATATCGGTGACTTCAAGCGCAGGCACACGCCATGGCACGCCAGGCTTTGGAAACGGCATACTTTTCGCGGCACATGGACATGGGAGTGATGCCGGAGTTGTCCGGCCTATTAACCACTTGCTCGACAACTCGGGGGCCCATCGCTTGCGCCAGGATGTCGAGCATCTCCACTTGGTTGCGCTTCACTGCCAGGAACAGCGGCGTGCGGCCACTGTACTCCGTGACCAGGGGATCTGCGTTGTAGTCCAGCAGCGCTTGCACCGTTTTGACGTGCCCTCGCTCGACCGCCCAGTGGATAGCTGCCCTTCCGCAGTGATCCTGCAGCAGTCAGACGATGTTCTCCGGCCACATGTGACTTGGTCAACACCGATACATCCCTGTCACTCAGCAGTGAACTGTGATAGCATTACATGGCATGTGGCTGAACGATTGGCCAATGATAGTTCTAGCGGGCTAACTGGCTGAACGATTGTTCAAGGATGGCTCCATTGGGCTATCTGACTAGTGGTGGGAAGCGGTAAGGGAAGGTGCCATCAGAATTGCATGAGCCATAAACGATGTCAACGAGCATAAGCATATCAAGGTGAGGAAGCCAACGCGTCAGTCATAGACGTACACGCTCAGCAGTTGGTGGGTTTAATGCACGTATGATCCCTGTCGACGTTCTCGTCAGCCCAAGGCGGGTGCGCTCTTTGCCCAACCATCTGAGCTTGAGACCTCAAGCGCAGTTCGGAGGGAGGCACTGCGGACCTCATGGATGCAGAACACTCGAGCAATGAGTCCGTCATTCATACATCTGTAGTGACCCTCAGTGGGATCAGTGGGGGTCGACTTCGCAAATTCTTGAGGATGCTCTGAGAGTTGCAAGTGCTGTTTGAAATGGACTGGTGGAGGTCATCCCTCACTTGCATGGTTCACAGAAGGAGGAAGCCCTCACTTTGACGTTGACGTTGAAGTCCAAACTCCTGTCGAGCATGCTTATGATCGCTTTGGTGTCGCCTCGTTCAGCTGCTGCGTGGAAGGAGGACGGCTCTGACTCCTCCTCTTCCAGGTCGTAGATGACATAACCCTTGGGGTTAGGTGCGGTTGACTTTGGTTCCGCTGGACATCGTGAGTGTACATGTCAGGATGAGACATTCTCATGGCATCAATCCGCCAAACATAAGCATCACATGTAGACCAGGGCCGCAGCAAAAGGTGTATCAAACACGAAGACTTTAAGGATTCAAATTCTCATCGCTGCTGGTTTTGCAAATGCTATACTTTCCATAGTATTTGCCCAGTATCTGCCTGGTGCATTTTTGTGTGCGTCAAAGCACTCATCCGCACAATGGCTGTTGTTTTGATGACGGCGTGTCCATCATCATGACGTTAGTGACCTGTAGCGCACGACCTCGCCTTGCGGCCGGTGTCGTTGATGTGTCTTTTTGGGAAGCGGTGGAGCGGTCGACTTGCCGTCTCTTCCCCAGACCAACCAGCCTGGGCCTGAGGCCAAAGCCCCGTGGGAACGTGCCTCTCACCATGTTTCAGGGTAGAGGGGACATGGTGTAATTCCCGATTGACTAATTGATTTGTTTATCATGACAGACGTGTACAGCACCTGTTTATAGGAGCATCACACCGTGCCATTCCGAAAGGGTTGGTGCTTGCACCTCTCTGCCACCTCCACATCATTGTTTGATGAGCATACCAACCATCAGACGCATGAGCAAAATTGAAATGAGCCTGTAAAGCCTGTGACACGTCAGCAGGCGCTTCTGTTTACCCTGTCACCCGTGCATAACCTGTCCGCTGTGCCGAGTTGGAGCTGAGCTCAGATAACGTAGCCCGTCAACACTTCCCACGCATGCATTTACCATACAGGTGGCGGCGTTAGGCATGCTTGGAAGAAAGACGGCATGCTCGGGGAAGGTACGATGGGTTTTCTTGCGTGAAGCTCACCTACGACATCTTGTGATGTGCTGCCTCGGCGCCCTTCACCAACCTGCACTTGAGTGCAGTAAAGGTTGGTTTCATGAACGCACATATCCTTTCTCAAGTCATGCCCCAGTCATCTTCTTTGAATTTTTCACCCAGGCATGGACAAGTATCTGGCGAGATCCGAGATGCCAGACAGAGATCAAGCGGCTACAGGACTCTGAGCGATTTGGCGTGCATAAAGTCATCTCCACGAGCATTCTCCAAGAGATTTATGCTGATTTATGCATACACTCGAGGATGCGCCATGTTTTGGTGACGAGATTGATGCCACAGTCCTTAGCTCAAGCGCCGGCCACTGCAAAGGTAAAGGGGACACGCAACATCAAGCCGTGTCATGGAACACCGACTATCGTTTTACAAAATGCATCAAGATATCATGTGCCTGTAGGCTTGATTATTTGAAGCTCAATCGTCCCAAGTGTTCGTAACATGCAGACACACCTTGTCAA
Source organism: Nuphar pumila (assembly GCF_984573655.1). Lineage (NCBI taxonomy): Eukaryota > Viridiplantae > Streptophyta > Magnoliopsida > Nymphaeales > Nymphaeaceae > Nuphar > Nuphar pumila. Next base: position 19,531 of record NW_028323881.1, on the reverse strand, counting down.
GCATGTTGACGGTGACGAATGGCCAGGGCCTGCTGTACAGCTGCAATGGTACTTATCCCGTCGCTGAAATACCTATGAGTACAAAATGTTTATACAGTCAATTTCCAAGGTTCACAGACGCCCACCTGTCCTCGGAGCACTATCCGACACGTGTGCACGAGGAGCTTATTGCTCTTCGCTCATTGAGGCAATGTGTCATCAACAGCTATGGAGTGCACAGGCAGATTGATGACAGCATTAATCGTGTACCTGGTTACACGAATTAACCAGAGGGCATGATATCCGGGAGCGATGACGCGCAAGTATCGATATCGGAACCCTGAGGTCGGATAGCCCTGTTCAACGCTTTGAAACCTCGACAGGTCAACTGTCCTCACAATTCTCGTCGAGGGCGTAAATCAATTTACATCCATGTACTACGCATGAATATTTTCATAACGTCCTCGACATGACATACAGCGCAGTGGATTTTCATGAGGGCATACGGGGCATGGTCACACCTCAAAAACTCCTGTCAAAAGAGAATGCTGAAATGATAGTTGCGTGGATAGTTGAAACATAGTACGATGCATATGGCATCATCAAGCGCATCTTGTAGCATGCATCCCTCTAGGCCTATGGCTTGAAGTTGGTTTTCTTTCAAGTGCTCCGTGTGACATCAACGAGGCCATCAGTTACATTGCTTGTTCATCCCAAACCGAAGCAGCCATGGCCGTGCCATCGAGACCATACGATACTCTCTACGGTAAGGATTTCATTCTTAGCTTCTGTGGCGTTGTGGTATGGAGTTTGTGATGAAGAGCATTTGGTGGTTGAAACTATCATCGCTGAACGCATGTTCCTCATTGTCAGCCTGCCCTTACGCCTTTCCGGACGCAAACATCTCTAAAAATAATATATGTTAAGCTCCGGAAAATTTTGTTGGTGACGAAATGCAAGGCATGGCACTGGAAATGAATGGAACGGTGAGTCAGGGTTCACCCTACTGGCTACTCGTCGTTCCCACAGGGAGCTCTCCATGACGGACATTGAAGCTCTGAATACTCATGCAGATAAAATCTACACAGTTTCTTCCGCGACTGACCACTATCGGGAGCAGTCTAGGGCTGGTGGCTTTGGTGTTGAGCGTTGCCCTGAGTACTCCAACTTCTACTCCAACCTTCCACATTATCCAAGCACCACGTTTCGGCTCAAAAACACTGACAATGTCCCTCACTTCATATCACGCGAGCACCAAGTCGAACACCCCTCAGCGCAGGAACTTGCAGCTCGATCACAGATGGCGACCGTGAACGGCCCAGCTCGACACAAGTACTCGCAAAGGCCGCACCTGAGTGGAAACGTGCCACTTGTCGTAGTCAAAGCTCCTCGCCCCATTCCCGCAGCTGTCCGGCTAGAGCCATTAAGCCATTCAGTTATGGAGCCTACACGCACGTTCGGAACCCAGTCGGATTTCCGCGAAAGCGACGCGCAGACGGACCCTTATTCACCCGACTTTATCATTCCAGCGAATCCGACGCTGAAGCAGCAGATGTTGTCTGCCGAGCATCACTGCGAAGGCCCTGAGATTGCGCACTTGACAGACCTACGGTTTGGCGCGGGCTTGCCTCCTGGTGCGATTGAGGTAGAGCGAATCAATCGGCTCCGCGCAAAGCGCAAGTTCGAGGCATCGCTGCCTCCGTTATCTGACGTCGCGCTGTTGCCAATGCGTCAAAGGATGATGGAGGCGTGGGAGAAGCAGGAGTGGGTGGAACGTGAGGCAGAGATCAAATTAATCCAGGACGAGCGACTCAGCTTGCTGGAACAAGCAATTATGGCAAGAGAGCTGGAGCTGGAGGAAGGACATGCGGAAAGGGTTCAAGCAACCACAAATCGCCTGCTGGCTGGCAAGATGGTGCGCTGATACACTCATGCTGCCTGCTGTAGCGCTGCAGGTACTGTGTTGCAGTCCGTGCCACGTTGCCATGTATATGACAGGCAGGAACATCAGGTGGTGCAATCAGAAATTTTGAAAAGTAAGTTCATTTCATGCATGATAGCATCAAGTTCTCAATCCATGAAACGAATGTACCACATTGCGTTTGTCTGATTGCGCGTAAGCATGCAGGCTTGGCCACAGTAGGTACCACCCGGGGTTGTCGTCCTGTTAGCTCTGCCTACCCTACAGTGTCTCCAGTGCCACACTATTCTCATGGTCAGAAGTCCTGGAAGATGATGGGGGCAGCAGCAGGCTTCGGAGTTAACCATTTAGATTGTTTCAACACTTTTTTTATTGTTTAACGCTTTTGATTAACCCTTAAATTCAACTGGCGTTCTAACGCACCTGATTAAAGTTAACAATTGAGGTTATGACATGCGTTGACGCTTAAACAATCGCACTTCACATACATGAAATTGAGACAATCCGCCTTGCTGTGCCACATATTCACGGCGCTGAGGCTTCAGCTCCAGCAGTAGGATGGCGAAGGCAACTTCAAAGGCAATAGATTGCACTGCTTCTGAAGAGGCAAAGCTTGCGGATGAATATATGACGCCTTTCGCTGTAGCCAGAATTGCGTCGAGCAGCGGATCTCGTGGTAATGCTGCTTCTGGGCGTGGGGGTGCCAGGGGTCGTGGCAGGGGTTGCGGACGAGGCAAGGCTCAAATTCCTTCTGGTGGGCAGTGCTGCTTCCAAGAAACCGCAGACTACTCGACTTCTACTTATTTTGCTGAGAACATGGGAGTGCATGCGAGTTTGCAGCCATATTTGTTGCGAAAGAGCCAAGCAACATGATATTCTTGGCGCTGTGGAAGCAAAAGTAGAAATATGCTGCACAAAGCCGAGAAAATTGCTTATTTTTGGGGCTACTGGTTAAATTTACCTTGAAAAAGCCATCAATTAACATTCAAGCCTGAGATGGAGGTTACAGGGGTTAACAAACCTTTAAAAATCGCCAGAAGCACGGATTTTAATGAATAGTAAACGAACCCCCTAATTAATCATCTTGAATAACCCTTAATTTTCACCTGAAATGCTTTAACTCCGAAGCCTAGGCAGCAGCAGTACAGCTGCACATTCTTGCGCGTAACCAACGCCGCGATGAAAATTCGGACGCCGCAATTCAGCTCAGATTGTTGCCAGGGTGCCGTTGCAACTATCGCTTGCCAATGCAGGATGTGTTCACGACGATACAGCGCTCGCGGATCAAGGCCATGAGGCACTTTACAGATGCGCGCAAGTACGTGAATGAGAACCGGTTTACCAAAAAGGAGTCCATCATCGAAAAATACGCCAATCCTGGCTCACGCGCTTACGCGCCGCCGCAGCGGGAAGGCATTTTTCCGGACTCTAAGCCAAAAGGTAAAGAGATCGAGACCGAGCACTTTGGGCCAACCAACTACGCGGGGATTGCTGCGCTTGAAGCATTTCTGCCAAAACATCTCCTCAGCATGAAGGTCAAGGTGCTCCTCCCTACTTGGGCTTTATCGCACATATGACAGGGCTGCGTGTGACGAGCTTGAGTCCAACAGTCAAGTTACCCACGCACAAATTTGAACCTTTGCACCGTCTGGAGCGGACCTGCAGGTGGAAGATAGGATAACTGTGATATATGGGAATGTCATCTTTGGAGAAAGAACACCAACATGCGAAGAAATCCTGTTTGATGCCTGTTCATGACAATACGACGCGTGCCATTTGATGGCTTATGCTATGGCCATGTGCGTGCGACCTTCACGCTGCCGCTCAAGTTTGCGCCGGTCGTGCAATCCTTGTTGCGACAGTAACTTACTCGAGACAAAGAATGGTCAAGACTTTGCATCGGTAGTCGATAGGCGCAACCGCATCTTACCATCCTGTGCGCCTTACAGGCTCCACAAAAGCCCACCAAACTGGACTTTTCGCAGCGCCGAGAGCTCGCGATGCGCACCCATCTGGACCACATCGCAACTCTCCTGGCAGAAGCACGTGCGAACGGCCACGAAGTTGGAGCTGGCCCGGAAATTACATCAAAAACAGCCAAAAAGAAGAAGGTTGTGGTCCGAAATGCCGCCAGGCCTGAAACGCCCATTCAGGTTTGGCCTCACACACCACCCTGCCTGCATGTTTTCGCTTTCAGTATATACATGCCTGCACTCGGCATCCCAGGAGGTCTCAACTTTGCCCACAACGTTCCGAGCTTCTCGTCTCTCATGACAGTTCCTCTATGCTTCGAGTGATTTGGTGGCAGTCTGAAACGATGCTGTGCGGGACAAAGCCATAGATGCAAACCTGAGAACTGGTCCAGAGGAGCCTTGCTTGACATGTGTCCAGGACCTTAGACTGTTTTTGGTTGATGTAACGGAAGGAGTTGCTGCCTGCAGCCACCCCCCAGCAACGAGGACGCATTACACAAGGCAGCGATGCTGCTGCAGCGCTTGGTGCGCGGTCGTGCGATACAGAACGACATGTTCGAGGGCTGCACGTTTCGCAGCGAACTCATCACAGAGCTCCTGCAGCCGGTGCGGACTGACATTACGGCCGCAGCTGTCCACAGCGAGTCGGAGTGCCAAGCAGCAAGACTGCTGGGACCAGCAATCCGTGAAATTCTGCAGTGCGTCTTCCTCCTCTCGTCTCTCCTGGCATGTGCTCCCGTTACCCGCCCAGACAAAAACTTGATGTCTCAGGCCATCTTCGCTAATGAACTCTGGCAGGACACTTTTGATGCTGGCTCACGCGAATCCACATGTTGGGATTGCACAGCAAGGACATTCCACCTTGCAGGATCTTGTCAATGGACAGCTCCTCAGACAGGCAGGCAGCGCTGGATGAGCTGGGACTTAGGCGGCAAGAGCTGGAGGCCCTGCCTGACGAGGTGCCGGTGGCAGCCAAGCCCACCATTGCCGTAGCATCAAAGGACGAGGAAATGGCATCCATCAAGATCCAGGCCGGCTTTCGTGGCCTCAAAGTGCGCTGATTGTCTGTCTAGAAACACCAACATGACGATTTTCGATTGTTATTGTACCAGATGGGTGTAGATGCCAGTAGAACGTGCCTTGACAGATCACGTGGTTGCGTCGCCTCGCTTTTCTTGATATGTTGTCAACCGTATCCACATGCAACGTGTCCCGTAAACTGTGCTTGCAGTTTGCAGAGCAGGAGCAGGCATTCTGCTATTGTGTGACGCCATGCCAAGATAAGTACCTCAGGACTTCTCATCGTCGTCTGGAGTATGATTGGGGCCATGTTCACATGAGACTGTACAGTTGAAGAAGACGATATGCGCAGGCAAGGACATACGTGAAGCTTAAATACCGTATTATTGGTCATCCATCGTCCGTACACGCCCATCCATTTTCATCGTGCACTGGCATATAACTTAGCATCTGGCTTGACAGTAAGTGAACCAATGTGCTTCCATACCTTCGACCAGTGTCCCTTCTGTAACCGAAAAAGGTGGGGGAAGTGAAGATGATTGAACCCTTATCCTCTATACACTCGATGCATAACGCATGCAGGCTCGCAAGCGTGTGGCAGTTATGAAGGCAGAAGGTGCAGCCGTGCGAAAAAACATCGCTGCTGGCAAGGGTATCCGCGACCTTTCTGAGTTCCAAGGTGAAGACGTCAAGCGCATCACCAAGCTGCAGGCAAACGTGCGCGGCCATCTCGACCGCAAGAAAGTGAAGGCCCTCAAAGAGAACAACTCCAAAGCGGCGCCAGCGCTGTCAGAGCCTGCAACAGGCCCTCAAACCACCGACCCCGCCGCAGCTGAGGAACAGCCTGCAGAAGCTGTCGAGGCGATGGTACTTGGCTCACCCGATATCATCGTACCTTCCGGCGCTGACGATGCCCAAGCGCATGCAGCAGCAGCTCACCCGTTGGACTCTGCAGGGATGGTGGGTGTTGCCCCGACCGAGACTGTAGAGCCCGAAGCCCATGCAGCCTTGGTGGAGCAGTCTCCAGCAGATGTTGCCGATGAGGTCACACCCTCGAGCGCTACAAACGTTGACACCGCCCCCGCCGAACCTGTGGCGCCTGAAGAAGGCGCGGTAGCTCAGGATCTAACGCCGACTGAGGCGAATTCTACAGAGGAAGCCGTACACGTCGCTGCTGAAGATGCTCCCTCGGCAGCTGTTGAGACCCCTGCAGGTGCTGGAGACGCTCCTGCGCAGGAGACCCAGGAAGTACCTGTTGAAGTTGCCCCCTCAGCAGCTGTTGAGATTCCTGTAGGCGGCGCTGGAGACGCACCTGTGCAGGAGACTCAAGAAGTGCCAGCACATCAGGATGATGCACCCACCGTCCCCTCGCAGTCTGCAGCGTCCGCTGAGCCTCAGCCATCCATGGACACATCCGAGGAAGCCAATGTGCCTGTCTCTGGCACAGAGGTGGAGGGTGACGCCTCTGCCATTGCGGGTGAGCCTGTGCATGCCATGGACCAATCGGACCGCCCTGTCGCGGAGGACTTGCCAGGCGATCCAGCAGAAGTTATCGAAGAAGGCAGAGACATTGCTGCATCTGCTGTGATCGCACCAGTGGACGCTACCTCTGCTGCCGACCTATCTCCCTCGGCACATGCAGATGTTATTGATGGTGTTGCTGTTGCCCAAGAAGAGGGTGCTGCCTCAGTGATTGCGCCTGCAGATGAAACTGGCGCGGCAGTAGATATGCTGGACGAGATCCTTGATCCCACAGTGGAGGATGTTCCTGAGTCGGCTTCTACAGAACCCCTCATGGCTGCTCTGGATACTACAGCAGAGGAGGACGTGTCCCCTCCAGCTGCAGCCACACGTGACGAAGGGTTCTCCGAAGCACCAGTACAAGATACCGACGATGTTGCCGATGCAGAGAGCCCGCCCGTGTCAGACGTTGATCCATGAGGTATCACGACAAAGTGTTTCACAACATATTAGGTCTGATAGTACCTGGCTTAGATACTCCATGTATTTGCTTTCTCTGGCTCTGCAACCACACAAAACAATAGAAATGGCAATTGCTTTCGTGCATCTCATCAGCCTCTCGGAACCACTTCTTGCCATCCTGCTCGTTGTGTGTGTTGTTGCCAGCGTCTGCAACATGTTTCCGCTTCATCTATCTATCCATGTATCTCAAGACACCACATGCGGGCCCAGAAATTACAATTACATGAAGGTTCAATCTATGAAAGCGAAATCAAATTCGTTTGTCAACTCCACCTACAGTGACACTGGCGGTGCCATAAACAATGAGGCGTGGTACAATTCTCATCACTAAATCAGACGGCAATGCAAAATTGACTCCGCTCCCTCTGCCAGTGCCCTGTCTGGTAAACGTTGCTGTGTTCACCCCAACAAGCCGTCCGAAGCTGTCCAAAAGTGGTCCGCCTGAATTCCCTGCAAGCATACACAGCATACCGTTTCAGAAGACAGCAGGGTACAGGGTTGGACGCTTTCTGTATGCAGTGATGCGATTGTATAGTAGCAGACTAAGAGTCAGCCTACAATACACGTACATGCATACATGTCACGATCCCCCCCGTGCAACGCTTCGCCATCTTTCCAGGTTGCCACGACGTACTAATGAGAACTTGGACAGGCAGGGGTCATCATAGCAGGCGCAACATTGTCGGTGCCGTCGTGTTGCATGTTTAATATGCCGGCAAAGTCGTGTCTGCATTGAGTGTCCGCACCAGCATTGATTGATGCATCTGTTTGTATTGCGCCTGGTATGAGGATGCCCGTGGGTGCTGGGATGGCGCGATTCAAGCCCGACACTACGCCCGATGTTTGTGTACGGGACAGACCGCTGGGGTTGCCGATGGCGTAAACAGACTGCCCTACTTTCAAGTCCGCGGAGGGTCCCAGCTCCACCGGAATCAGCTGCTCGGGCGGAGCGTCGATGCGTAGCACAGCCAGGTCATGGTTTGGATCCACACCCACTATGGCAGCTTCATATGGCTCTGAGGAGCCATCGTCGTTGTTAAACGTGACACGAGTTCGCTGCACACCATACAGCACTCGAGAGAGTTCTCGTACTTGATACTCCAGTGCACCACGCAGATGATTTGTAGGCCCAGTCAAGCATGTGCTGGCTTGTATGAAGTGGACTGGATGGCTGCATGTCGAGGAGCTCTCATGGCTGATGAACCCGCCCAGCCCTCGTCACCACGTACAACCTGTAAATCCCATTGGGAAAGCAATTGATGCAAGCATCCTAGGTAAGGAAGATGGTGTGTCGATAGCTCACCTCTTTGCCAGATTTATCTCTGGCCAACCTGAAGACGCAGTGGTAGTTTGTGACTATGTAGCCCAATTTGCTCCAAACAAAACCTGACCCTACGCCCTCGCTAGTCAGGACGCCAGAGGTTCCTGTGGTGAAATCCTCAATTGCCACCACTGAGCGTGAACACGATCGGAATACACTCTGAGCTGCGTCCTCATTCACGTATGCTGCGATGGCGCTTGAAGCAAGGAATGGTGAAGCCAGGGTTGCCAAGATACTGGACAATACTACACCTCGCCGAGAGGACTCAATTGCGTCGGCACTACAATTTCGGGCAGAACATTCAAGGTCACCCAGCCTTGCGTGTGCCGATTGATGGGCGCCGAAACGAAGTGCACGGGGGCCAGAATTTCCTCTGTACAGCTTTGTGCTGCGCATATGGAGGTTCGTCATCTTGTGAGGTGACGCAAGACTGAGCTCAAACCGCCAGAATGTCTACGGGCGTCTTCTGACCGAGGGCAAAAACTCTTTGCAAGCTGTAGCTAGCGGAAGGCAAGCGTTGGGCCAAGCCCAGAGACATGGTCCATGTCATGGAGCCTTGTGACTATCGGAACACTCATCGACCCTGGCCAGTCAGAAACGTTCTTTGCACACAGAGCGCCGGTTGAGCTGAGATAAGAAGCATTGCGTTTCTTGTCAATCATAGTAATGCATACTTACAACGCATGCCTTGTTTCAGCAGTAATTGTTTTCAAGCTTATATCAGGTGTCCAGCACGTTCCAGTGGTGCAAGTAATCGTCGCAGTTCCTTCACTGTAATTTCATTGGAATATAATGATGGCACTGGGTGTCGTGTTCGTGGACGTCTGGACCAATTGGTGCCGATCTGTGCCATCTCCACTCGTAGCGTGAGATTTGCCCAAGTCCTTTGGCGCGAGCGTGACGAGCTTGCTATATGGCTCGCAGACCTACCTCCAGTTCCCCTTACCGCCAGTAATTATTTTCACGTTGACACATAGTGTGTCATTTGGGGTTCTGGTGGACGCAGTAGTGCATGCAAAATGTGTTGGCTCGCGCCAAAGGGACGGAGCAATTTGGCACGTCCAACAGAACCTTGAGTAATGAACTGCAAATAAACGCACGGTATGTGCTTCCATACGCCACTCAGTGCATCTACCGATATTTCTTTAAACGCATACGTCCAAGTTGGAGCAATTGATCTTCAAACCGAGCTGCGTGGACGCAGCTGACACAAACATGGAAACAATGTTGGCTCGATAAAGTTGTGCGCCATACCCATACGCAAAAAATGTTGGAAAGTGTCTCATTACTTCTTATTCAACTTCAACGGCGTCGTTTGTGCAAAGAACGTTTCTGACTGGTCAGGGTCGATGAGTGTTCCGATAGTCACAAGGGTCATGGAAGGGCGTGCCTATCTCGCCCGATATCTCGAGATAGCCCGTGCAAGGAGTCGTTTGAAAACACGCTCGCAACAACGCGACAGCTCGACTCATTTGCCACAGACATGCCATATTTTCCATGGCCATCAAGCAGACAATTCCCAAGCTGAAGTGAAATTGTGGTATGACTTGTTCTCGCAAGAGCGAATTTAAATCGTTGTGAACTTTCAGGATTGCCATTTGGTACTGGCTCGGACTGTTGGTCCCATAGAAGCATGTTCTTGTGACTCCATCCGTTCCTACGCAAATGACGGTCGAGAACCCCCACAATGGCAAGCCCCGCCTCGTCATTCAACGCTTGGAGTTGGAGAACTTCAAGTCGTATGCTGGGGTTCAGCACATAGGACCATTCCACAAGGTAAGCGCACGCCTGATGAGCTCCAGGTTCCGAAAATGGACATCATCATCGCCGTCGTTATCTATGAACCTGAAATGTCTGCGGAAGGGCATCTAAGACCGTGTACGGGCTGCAGAGCTTCTCAGCAATCGTGGGACCAAATGGAAGTGGCAAGTCGAACGTCATAGATGCCATGCTCTTCGTGTTCGGCAAACGAGCGAAACAGGTACGCATGCTTTCGTTCCGCAGTCTTTGCTGGTGTTGGCCTGCTGTCGCTAATCACAGCCGCTGTGTGTGCAGCTACGACTCAACAAGGTGTCTGAGCTGATTCACAAATCAACGGACTACCAGCACTTGGAGGAAGCGCGGGTGTCCGTATATTTTGAGGAAATCATTGACACGGTGCGTTCGGAGCATACACGGAAGGGTGCCCATTCACGCCTTTTGGGCAGGTGCAAGATGTCCTGTGTTGCTGGCAACTCACATACCCCTTAAACAAGACGGGTGAAATTTGCAGGGAGAGGAAACTTTTGACGTTGTACCGAACACCCAACTTGTCGTTAGCAGGACAGCCCTGAAAAGCAACGCTTCCAGTTACTACCTGAACAACAAGAAGAGCAATTTCACTGAAGTGACCAATATGCTCCAGGCGAAAGGCGTTGATCTGAACAACAACCGCTTCCTCATCCTTCAGGTACGGATATTGCTGTGAATTGCAACCGTTTCCTATCATCTGTCCGGGACACGTACTTGTCAGATGCCTGGGCACATTGCTTGCAATGCACCTTGAACCCACTGACATTCCCTTCATACCCTTCACATTGAATTCAAGCAGAGAAACGGCATGACGTTGATCATGCCACTTATCTCAATGTTGTGTTGGCTAGCTGAGGGGAAGTCAGACACGCAGGGTGAGGTGGAGCAGATCTCTTTGATGAAGCCTAAAGCAGAGGACAAAAATGATACGGGGTTGCTGGAGTATTTGGAGGACATCATTGGCACGGACCAATACAAAGAGAAGATTGAAGAGACCGCCAAGCAGCTTGAGGGATTGAATGAGGAGAGGCAATCCTCATTGCAGCGCGCCAAGCTTGCTGGTGGGATGCCAGGGCTCTTGTTTTTGCATATGAAGCATGGTTGCCTTCACGTTTCTGTGGTGAAAGAACTTCATCCAACTAAAGGCACTATGTGGCAACATGGCACTTTGTGAAAGGTGTTTTTGCCTGGTTGCTTTTTCTCAAACTCGCTGTTTGGTCCATATGTTTTTCAAATCACCGGAGACAGGGTGCATGCCTGTTTCGAAAATTGCATCAAAATAGGAAAAGCGATGACAGGGAGTTAGTCGCCGGGGCTGGGGCCAAGAGGCCTGACTTTCAGTACTGCTTGGTTAATTAACGTCATGCACGCATTGCAGAGCGTGACCGGGATGGTCTGCAAGATGCCAAGGAGCTTGCAGAGGAGTATCGTCGGCGCGAAGTTGAGGAAATCAACAACCGCACTCAGATCTGCGTGCACAACATGATTCAGTGCGAGGCAAACGCGACCAAAATCAAGACTCAGCTGTCAGAGCTGAAGGCCAAGCTGGAGTATGAGCAGAGCAAGCTTGGCCGATATGATGACACAATGAAGACAGCTGAGGTAAGCATGGTGTGACAATCGCTAGAATGGCAAGCCATCACTGCCGTCTAGGACCTTTTTCATGTGTGGGCATTGGCCTGCCGAGGATGCTGACATGGTTGGAATCTGCATGCACCGCATTGTTTGTACTTTTCATGTCAACCGGCTGGCTGAGCCAGCCAGAGCCTTTGAGGTTCCTGAACTTGCGTTTGGCGATTCCCAACTTGCCACAGATGACATACATCGCCACGCCACAATGAATGTGCTCCTGCAACTGTGCCCGGAGGTGTGCCAATATTCTCCACAGACCTTGCGCACGGTTGCAATCAGTGGGTGTGTACTGGCTGCTTGTGTCTACAGAGAGAGGCTGCATTCTACGAGATAGTCTGACTCGATCGTCGGCTTTGAGTGCAGGCTGCCTGGAAAAGCCGGGACAAGGAGAAGAACAAGGGAAGCAAAAAGTTAGACTCGATGACAGAGAGGCTGAAAGCGATCGCGTGCGAATCAGTTTCCCTCACAGAGAAGGCAAAGCACCTGCAGGTAAGCATGACATGCACGCCTCACCCACCACATTTGGTTTCTATTTGTCGTCATCGAGTAGGAGACGCGTGTACTGCATGTCAACGACACGTACACCATCAACCGGTACATTGCCATTGCCCGCATTAGCAGATCACAGAGTCTCTTCAGCCTGCAAACGAGCATTTCTCATGAAGTATATGCACAACAGAGAGGAGGCCGATTCTGTCTGACAGACTGCATACCCTTCCTAGCGACCCGTACATGTAGGCCATGATATGTTGCGTGGGTGCAGACCAAGGCGAAGAACGCCGGCGACGCAGCCACCAAGAACAAGAAGAAGCTGCAGGAGCAACAGGAGCAGGCAGCCACCGCACGCGTGGAGCTTCCCGAGCTGGAGGCCCGCTCCAAGGAGCTTCACGTGGACCTCGAGGCCGCCACCACGAGCCTCCAAGCACTGCAAGACAGCATCAAGGACGAGGTGCGCAAGCAGCATCCATTTCGAGCTCTATGCCACCACGCTGACCTTGTGCTGCACCTATGGCATATGGCTAAATGCTTTGATGACCTCATGTTATCAAGTGTCACGACTCCGGTAAAGATCTCAACATGATGTGCCAAAGGCGACCATTACGTGCCAGTGCTGTGATTGGTCAGACACGGATCCACATCAGTCTGACATGTTGAGAGCAGTGTACGGGAGCCGAGCCGGTCACCATGGAGGGCATTGCAGGTGAATGAGATCCACAAGCGCCTCAGCAAGGCGCGCAGCGAGCTCGCACCCTGGAAGGACCAGATGCAGGCGATCGAGGCAGCGATGCAGCTGGGCGAGACAGAGCTCGCTCTCATCCAGGACCGCAGCGGGCAGGCAGCGAAGCGCCTGGCAGAAGTGCAGGAAGGGCTGTCCGAAGCTGAGGCAAATGTCGCCGCGAAGCAAGCAGCCGTCGCGTCCATGCGCGACGAGATCGAGCAGCAGCGCGCCAGCGCGCAGGAGCTGCAAGAGGCGGCTCGTTCGGCCGCTGCAGACGTCAAACGGCTTGAGGGGGAGACCGGCGAAACTCGCGCCGCGGTGTTTGCGCTGCGCTCTGCTGCAGAGAACGAGCGCAGTCGTGGCGCGGTCGTCAAAGGCCTCGTCGACGCCCAGGACCGTGGGGAGCTCCAGGTACATTGCTCCTGTCTGCTCTGTGCTCGAATTGCCGGATCGCCGCTGTGACGCATGCAGGCTGTGGATTTCCGCACTTGACTTGACCGCTATGAACACCCCCAGATGATGTCTTCCCATGTTCTCCTGAGTTTCCCCGTGTTTCCCCAAGATCATGTTTCGCAGTCAACGCCCACCAGCTGTTCACTTTGAAGAGCGTGAAGTGAGCCAGGCGTCCTTCGGGATGCGCTCTCCCTCGCTGATGGCTTGTCGTGTTTTTGTGTGAGGTCATCCATCGTGCGCGGCACTCATGCCGGCTGCTTGCAGGGGTGTATGGGCGACTGGGTGACCTCGGAGCGATCGACAAAAAGTACGACGCGGCAGCATCCAACAGCTGCCCCGCGCTGGACAACATCGTGGTGGACACCACCAACACAGCGCAGCATTGTGTGGAGTACCTGAGGCGCCACAACCTCGGCGTGGCCACGTTCCTCATCCTGGACAAGCAGGCACACCTCCACGCGGAAGCCAACAAGGCCGTTCAGCCCCCCGAGGGCGTCCCCCGCCTCTTCGACCTCGTCAAGTGTCAGGACGCGAAGCTCAGGCCTGCGTTCTTCTATGCGCTGCGCAACACCCTTGTCGCGGATGACATTGACCAAGCCATGCGGATCTCATACCGCAGCAACGACCGCCGTTGGGGCCGCGTTGTCACTCTCAAGGTGCCCCTTTCCCTGTCCTATTCCCAAGTAGTTCTCGGAGTTGCCAATGGCCACCTTAATGCCGTAGTGATGTAAAAAGATGCATCATCATCATTCAGGAATATCACTGGGTGTTGTGAACGCCCCCGCTGTACCAGGATCGGCATGCCTGGTGTGTTGGCTGTGATTGAAGCATCGTGCCGCACGCAGTGGCTCCATTGATATATAGTCCTCGTCACTCACCTTCTGACACCGGCGGGCATTGTCTCCGCCTGTGGACAGCGAGGTCGTCCTGTGCGTATAATGCTGCCGGTTCTGTTGCAGGGTGACCTCATCTCCGAAAACGGGACGATGAGCGGTGGCGGTGGGCAGGTCAAGACCGGGAAGATGTGTCTAGGAAACGCAGCACCACAGACTACCAGTGTCAAGGAGACCCGCGCGGAGCTGCAAAAGCTCGAAGCCACGCTAGCGCAGCTTGAGAGGCAGTTGCAGGCATGTCTCTTCCCCGTCGGGAGCACTGCAGGAGCTGTGCTGGTGGTATCATCCAGCACAGTCCTAGCTGTTGATTCATTTGTGCTCATGGGTTGTGTGTCATGCATGCCAATGGTAAACGGGAGTGTTGACCATGGTTGTCTGAGTTGTATGGGGTTAGGAGTCAGGCCGATCAATCCCCAGAAGTCTTCATGTCGCCCCTGCCCATCGCTGGGGAGCACAAAGCAGTGTCTCGTAAGCTGTAATGCCGCGACTGTCATAGGACGAAACCAACACTGCCTGCTCAGCCCTTGCGCTTTCACGCATCGCCCCTGGACAACAGCAGATGGAAACAAAACCCTGCAATTTATTGACTTTTCATTTTCTTCAGATCATGTCCCCTCAAGTACCTGTCGTTTACCTGTTGAGCTACAGTTGTTGAGCTACGATTGCAACATGCAGGACGCACGCAAAGTGCTCACAGAGAGCACGTCAGCGGAAAAGAAGGCGGAGAAAGCAGTGAAGAATCTTGAGATGCAAGTCCGCAAGAGCGCGCTGGACGTGGAGTCGGACGTAAAAAAGTCCGCCGAACTGCGCGCCCAAGTGGGCCAGCTGGAGACTGCAGCTACGGTGCGTCTTGGCCCCTGCCCGCATGCGTTGCAGTACTATGTGCACGACTCTGCACGTCTTACCATGCTGGGCAGACACACCGGCTGGGATTACGCCTCCCTCCTCCACTCACCCTTCTTCTTGCACCCTCACATGCATACCGGAATTGAAGATCACATCTTTTGTGCGTTCACAACGCGTCCGTCCACCATGTCACCAAGCCACCAACATTCGAGCGTGCTTCTGCCAGATTAAGGCGCAGAGTCAGACAGGTTCTGCTGTGGTTCTAGAGGTGGCGGCCGAGCACCTTGGCTATCTGCAGGTCACTGCCGATGACAAGCAGAAGATCGCTGAACTGCAGAAGCAGGTGAAGGCGGAGAGTGCGCGCCTGGCGTGCGTTCAGAAAGACGCAGAGAAGCTGTCACAGAAGGTGGCAGACACGGAGGTGGAGCTTGAGAATGCAGGTGGAGCTGCAATGCAGGAGGCCAAGGATCTCGTGGCCACCGTCAAATCGGTGCGGGCCTCTGATGTGCATGTTGAAGCCATTTCCACGACCATTTTGAGGATTTCGAGTGGCGCCTTTGTGTCGAAATGCACATACATGAGGCCGATACTTACGTGGGCATTTAGAAGGCAGCTTGGGGCTTTGAGTGCTTTACCCCTGGTGGTATGCACGGCATTGCATACCTTCAGGTGTATCGCGGAGGCGATGCAATGCAGTGGGGTTCTGGGGTTCCCACGCATGGGCGGGAAGATTCTGGGCTAGTCAGGTCTCAATCAGTGCATGTTGACCACCCCTACGATTGTGCCTCAAGCACCAAGTGTTCACGCACAGATGTGGGCCACCAGAAACTCGTTAACACATTGCACACTCAGCAGCCCGGCAACCCTATGCGCCATCATGACAGGGGGGCATTCTGGCCTTTGGGACAGGGTGAGGTGCTGGCAGTGCGTAGCCAGCCAGGCTATGTCATATTGGGTGTAGACGCGCTGTCGAAAGTGCCTTGCCGAAATCCGTTGGAGGAGCAAGGACGAACACGGGCTGAGTAGAAACACCGACAACTTGCCGTTATGACGTTTGCGTTGTGATGGTTGATGTGAACACTCTGTGCGGAGCCTCAGGCATGCTGGCACCAGTGCATACGACAACTCATAGGACATTCTAGACAAGCATGCAGCAACGCTTGTTGCATCCCAAATATCGCCACGGAGAGACTGCCACGCACATGCTCTGGCCAGGGCAGCATGCCGCTCAGCAGCTCTAAGCACTACTTGTATCGAGCGCAGGACATTGCCAGTGCCGAGAAGCAGCTTGCACGGCAGCTAGTGCTATTGGATGGGGCCCAAAAGAGTGAGAAGAAGCTGTTGGCGGAGGTGACGAAGAAGGAGAAGGAGCGCGCCCAAGCAGAGGAGGAGCTGCTTGCAGTGAGCGAGAAGAAGACCGCTGTTGAGGCTGAGTCAGCCAAGCTCTCTGAGAAGCATGCCACCCTGGAGGAGGAGCTCAAGGAGCTGACCAGCAACCTTGAGAGCGCACAGGCAGAGGTACGAGCTCCGCAATTCCCTACCCTACAGCCCTGCAGATCGTATTTGACCCTCCCATAGGCATGGCCAGGTTTGCTGGCATGACTCGGGCGCTTTTCAAGACACAGCTCATGACGAGAGGCACCTACTCGGGGCTCAAACAGCTCACCATACATGCACCACACCATCACCACATCGACCCAACATGTGCAGCAACCCGAAATCTCCAGAGCAGCTAGGGAGCTCCCGTTGCTGACAGTGTTTCGCCAATGGAGAACTTGTCGACCCCCATGTCTGTCCCAAACATTCATGCACAAACAGGTATCTAGACCCGTTAATTATACGATCTGGCGAAGTACTCATTGCTGACAAATGCTCATGACGCAAGGACACCTCAAGTTACCAGCCGTCATCGGTACCCTGCACACAGGAACGCGTCATGTAGAAACAAACGCGTGTGTGAATGCTGCAGTTTGAAAGCGTCAAGAGCGACGTCGGAAAGATTCGGGCGGTGGAGGTCCAGATCAAAGCCACGATTGCTGACCAGGAGGACATTCTCTCGCACGAGACCGCCAAGGCAGCAGAGTGGGAGCGCAAAGTGGATGCACTCACCACGCAGCTGCTCACAATGCTGCCGGAAGGCGAGCAGCCACTTGCAGTGGACCGGGAAGCCATTGCTGCGATGTCCCTCCAAGACCGGCAGCAGCTCGAGTACAGGTGAGCTCTGCAGTCTTTTCTCCGACAGAAAGCGGCTTCCGACGCACATGTATCTTCCAGCAATCGTTTCAGCAATGATTTGCAGGCATATGTGCGCTTGTGAATGCACCGCAAGGTACACCAAGTTCGTTGATGGTGCTGTGTGCTCTGCAAGGCCCTCCCCAAAGCGTCCTGCTAAGATCATCAAGGTCTCAGGCTCATATCCCAAAGCACATGTGCAGAGCGCATTACCTCGGACTACCAGAATGACATGGCTAATTACAAGCAGCTCAACGCCAGCTACATTTTGTCGTTGGCCTCCTGTTGTACAGACGACAGTAACCTGGATGCGCTTACCTTCCCCTGATGTGCGATTGATCATCTGTGACATCACACCCTTCTAAGCAACACACGACCTCATGCTATGTCCGCTCACATGGGAGATGAATCATCAATCACAGCAAATTCCCAAGTAGTACTTGGAGTTGTCAATGTCCATGTGGATGCGGTAGTGTTGTGAAAGCATACATCATCATCAGTACGCGGCACCTACAGAAGGACTTCCCACATAGCGTGGTGGAGCACGTGCAGGACGACCTGCTTGGAGGCCGAGATGCGCGAGATGCAGAAGAACGTGGACATGAGCGCGATCGAGGCGTTCCGCGCCAAGGACGCCGATCTCAAACGCAGGCTGCAGGAGCTGGAGGAGGTGACTCAGCGCCGCAACGACGTGCGCAGCACACACGAGGACCTCCGCAAGCGCCGCCTCGATGAGTTCATGGCCGCCTTCATGACCATCAGCCTCAAGCTGAAGGAGATGTATCAGATGATCACGCTCGGCGGCGATGCCGAGCTCGAGCTCGTTGACTCCCTTGACCCCTTCTCCGAGGTACGGCGGCGCTACTCGCTTGTTTCCACGAGCCAGCCCGGCTGACGAGTCAACGCACTTCACCTTGGATGACAGCAACGAAGCTGTCTTCCCACGCGTGGAACGTGCTCCAACATATACTTGCTCTGCACTGGCGTTTACACATCCGAGTGCCTTGTTCTCTGTCTCTCGGAGCGATCAGCGTTTTGCCAGACTGTGTAATTTACGCGTCCAGATGTCCAAAACTGCATGAATTCGGCACAAATTTGACGAAGCATTGAGTATGAGGTGCGCCCACAGCAACATTGGGAGCTTCCGGAGCAAAGTGTCAGTTTGTCACAACCATGTGTGCTGCAGGGCATCGTCTTCAGTGTGAGGCCCCCCAAGAAGAGCTGGAAGAACATCGCCAACCTGTCCGGTGGCGAGAAGACCCTCAGTTCACTCTCGCTGGTCTTTGCCCTGCACCACTTCAAGCCCACGCCCCTGTACTTCATGGATGAAATCGACGCGGCACTCGACTTCAAAAACGTCTCCATCGTTGCGCACTATGTGAAGGAGCGGACAAAGTACGCCTCGCCTCCTTTGCACTCAGCAAAGTAGTTTCTCGGCACGTCGCTTTGCCCAAGTGGCACTTGCAGTTGCCGAACGAGAATATGGATGTGGTAGTGTTGTACAGAGAAGATGCATCATCATCCTCAGCTGTCTTCTGCCTCCCTTGACACCTGGTTTTTCCACGATGGTTGCGCTCTCCCTGCTATTGCTCCGCTCCGACCTGCTTGGGATCCACGTGTGCCCTTTGCGCCGTATGGCCAGGCACAAAGGGCCTCTCCAAAACTCATGTAGAGATGTGCGAAAGTAAGAGCGTTGCCATGTTTGCAGGAACGCGCAATTCGTGGTCATCAGTCTGCGGAACAACATGTTTGAGCTCGCAGATCATCTCGTTGGCATTTACAAAACCAACAACTGCACCAAGAGCGTAACCATCAACCCGAACGACTTTGTGGTGGGTAGCCAGACAGATGTGATGCAGGACCGCCCCCTGTTACAACAGCAGCGAGTTGTCTAGCTACCTTGCCCTCCTCAGGACATTTCTCTCTGACGCCGGCCTGCAGGAGTGCCTCTGAAACCGTTGTTTCTGGCCCTCGCACATGCTCGCAATTTTAGTGTATGCATTGATAGTTTCTACATGCCAGCAGACGATGGTTGCAAACGAGCAACCAGAGTTACGAACGTGGGATGCTGCTCTCCTTGTCCATGAAAACCTATCGGAGAAACAATGGAGATCCTGCCACTGTCGCAGCCATGCACATGCTTTCCGGGACCACAGGTTGTTCAACAATATTTTGTCACCGTATTGCTCGAACACATCTGCTGACATGTATTGTTTATGCAGTATTATTCGTTGTGTCCATCTGCTTGCAAGGTGCATTGAGACAGTT